>NC_028357.1:50360578-50514587 GCF_000741045.1 Vigna radiata var. radiata | reverse complement strand
ATATATATATATATATATATATTATATATATAATATAATATAATATATTATATGAATCAACTAATATTTATACTAATGAAATTTTCCAATCGGTTTACATAAGCTTTTGTTTTATCCTTAATTATCATTACAATGGGGAATCGCCACTTAGTATATGCAATTATGTCCCTGTTTTATTCTTAATAATTTTTCATTTAATTAAAATAAAAAGTTCTAAAATAATTGCATGACTCCTCGTCTTGACATAACATTTAGATAAGGTGATTCAGAGTATTTTTTTTTTCTTGGTTTAGATATTAGAGCATTTTAATTATCATTAAATATAAAAATTTATTAAATTCAACTTCATAAATATTGAAAAAAAAAAATAGTTAGTATAGATTTCAATTGAAAAAGGAAAATAGTTTCATTAACAGTTGTGAAAAAAAAATCCTTATAAATTCATCCGACAAAAATAATGATTTAGATCTATATTTAAACTTAACTTATGTAATTGTTTAATTTTTATATTTTATTTAAAATTATATTTGATTTTTATTTTTTATCATAACTTATTTTTGTAAGAATTATTTTTTGTTGAGGCCAATTGCATTGATTTATACATTTTTGTAGTTTTAAAATGATCATATAGTGTTCTACATTTGAAATTTTGTGTTATTTTATATGATTTTTTGGAATTAACTTTTTGTTTTCTTGAATTTCATTTTCAACTCTTATTCTGATATTGAATTTTTTTCATTTTAATTCATATGTTTTAAATTAAATTTCTCAAATTATTCTACAAACGAAGTTCCATCCCTTCTTCGCCATACTGTTTCTCCATTTCTGTTCTTGTATACTTTTTTTTGTCACACCACCAATTCTAACTATTTTTTTTTTTGTTTGAGAGTATCAATAACTACTTCTAAAGAAGAATACCATATATATATATATATATATACACACTAAAAAAATATAAAATTTAATATATTTTAATATAATAACCTATTATCATTCGGTTATATATTTAATATTATAAAATATCTGTTTTTTATATATTTGATATTATAAAATATCTTTAAGATATTTGAAGTTAGTATATTATGATATAATACTTTAATTATTTAGTTATATATTATTATGATATATTTATACGTTCTTATAATAATAATTTTAACTGATTATATAATATATATTAAGATATAATATTTGTTTATCTTTAAGGCATGTAATTTGTTTGATATATTTTTATATTTATAGTTTAGGAAATTTACAAATACATATTATAATTTTATAACATTTTTACTGACTTGAAATCGATTACATATTAACAGATCAATATATCTCAAAAACTACTCATTATTTATACTTTTTTTTAATTATATAATATTGTTAAGATATAATATTTGTTTATATTTAAAGCATATAATCTGAAGCATATATTTGTTTATTTATAATCAAAAATTTTTAAAAAAGTTATAAAACATTATTTAAATACTTGTTTATAAATATATTAGTATTAAAGGAAAAATGTTTTCTTTAGTAAACTTATATGCAAACAAAGAAAAATTTTATAAAAATAAATTTTACTAATTTTTGGTTTCTATAAATATAGGTTTTTTATTTTAAATATTATACATATTTTTTAAAGTTAAGTCTTTAAACTTACCACAAAATATACTTTTTGAATATTAAATATTTGGATAATAATAATAATCTACTGTCCGCTTATTTGTATCATTGAATATTATTTTAAAAAACTTTAAATTATACTGGTAGTAGGATTCTTTAATTATTTACTCACACTTAATTGCAAAATTTGTCACTAACTCATTAAAATGCTATAAAATACTTTTGAATTTACTAAATAGTACAACTTTCAACTTAATTCATATAATGTAATTTTTATTATAGATTTAATATGATGTTCCATGTTTTATCTTTTTTATTTTATTTTTTATTAAATTTTTATGTGATGACAGATTATTAATGAATTTTAAAATATTAACAGAATTACAAATATTAAAGTTTATAATAATACTTAATATAATCTTATTTAAAAACTTTTTAACTCATTTATTAACATAATATTAATATACCATATATATATATATATATATATATATATATATATATATATATATATATATATATATATATATATATATATATATATATATATATATATATATATATATATATATATATATATATATGAATCAACTAATATATAATGGAGAATCCCCATTTAGTATATGTAATTATGTCGTTGTTTTACTCTTAATAAATTTTCATTTAATCAAAATAAAAAGTTTTAAAATAATTTCATGACTCCTCATCTTGAAATATCATTTCGATAAGGTAATTCAGAGTTTTATTTATTTTTTCTTGTTTTAGATAGTTAGAACATTTTAATTATCATTAAATATAAAAATTTATTAAATTAAACTTCACAAATATTGACAGAAAAATTAGTTAGTATATATATTAATTGAAGAAAGAAAATAGTTTCATTAACAATTGTAGAAAAAATTCTTATAAATTCATCCGACAAAAATAATGATTTAGATAAATAATTAGACTTAATTTATGTAATTGTTTTAATTTTGTATTTTATTTAAAATTATATTTGGTTTTTATTTTTGGTCATAACTTATTATTGTAAGAGTTATTTTTTATTGAGTCCAATTGCATTGATTTATACATTTTTGTAGTTTTAAAACGAACATATAGTGTGCTACATTTGAAATTTTGTGTTATTTTATATGATTTTTGGAATTTAAAATTAATTTGTTTTATTTTTACATAAAAATCTATATGAATCATGAATAGACTTGATCATGGCTTAAAGGTTAATTACATAGTTCATTTGTTTAGTTTTTATTGTTTTTAAAATTATTTATCTCTTTTCTTTGTTCTCAAATTTCAAATTGCTTCTTCTTTTTTCTTCTCTTGTGTGTTTTGTTCAAACCATGAAATAAAGATTGTACAATTTTAATTGAGATTTGAGTCGATTCTTTAACATTTCTATTTTGTTTTTTTTACCAATTAATTGTTTAAAATTTGGATATAAAGTGTAATAAAAAAATTGTATGAATCTTGAATTTGTGAATTAACTTTTTGTTTTCTTGAATTTCATTTTCAACTCTACTTCTGATATTGAATTTCTTCATTTTAATTCAAATGTTTTAAACCAAAATTCCCAATTTATTCTACAAATGAGGAAAATCAAAGATTAAATTCAATATGCATGTTTTTTTGTAAATTCACTTAGGTTAAATTCTAGTAAAAAAATGTATATATTTCTCCATTTGAAAGAATGAAAGGAAATTAAAGGTTCTCTTGTTTACGTTATATGATTCTTTTTGTTTGTTATTTGGCTTTTTTTTTTAATTTTTATTTGTTGTTTTGATGTGTAAGTATATATTTACTTTTTGTACCACTTCAAAAGATCTCGTTTGTATTCTAACATCTTATTTTCCAGTCACTTGACCCTAACCAGGCCTTGATACCAGTGTTGGGAGAGGTTCGACACACACGTAGATTTTCACACTTTGTAAGATATTATTCATTTTGGATCAAAGCCTCACGGATTTACTTTTGATACCTTTCCAAAAGACCTCTTATCAATGGAGGTATCTAAGTATATATAAATCCATGTCCAATTCTTCATTTACTCCAAGAGTAAGAAGATAAAATTATTTAAAGAACTTAATTACAATTTAATAAATATTGATATATCATGTTCTTCAATAAAATAAAAAATAAAAATAAAAGTATTCTATAATGTTATTGACTATTGTTGAGAATTTCACTAAAAAANAAAGTATTCTATAATGTTATTGACTATTGTTGAGAATTTCACTAAAAAAGAGAACTTAAATAAAACTATACATTATTTAAGATCATATTTACCTTATTTAAGGAGCTATCAATGGATGTCACAGTCTTTTAAACTCCAAATCGAACATTTACTAAAAAAAACATAAGTTAAGATATTTATCGGTGTTATGATAAATAGGAGAGAAATTAAAAAAAAATCTTACTTAATTGTTTAAAAATAATAAACGTATTCGAAGAATGACCATGCTAATTAAAACAATAAAAAATAATCATGCTTTAATATTTATTATATATAGTATAATCGCATAATTAACATAATTTATTTGATTGGATTTTTTTAAACTAATTTTCTTTAAAATTTAGAAATTAAAAATGAATAATTTCTAAATCTCATAAGCTAAAATCATAATTAAATAATTTTTTTATCGTAAGCCTTTTATACAATCAAAACGAGCAAAAAAAATCCAGAGTTCTTTGTTTCCCATTTGTTATCATTTGCGCACAATAATTATTGACCAATGTACAACTCAACACCCTGAGAACCTCTTGAGTTTTCTTTATATTTAATTATTTACTAACCATTTTTAAGTTACGTGTTTCATTAATTTTATATTTAATAACATTCTATATAGTTGTGGTATGATTTAATATTTTATTTATTTATTTTCCATTTATTGTAAATTTTATATTTTGAGAAAATTGAATGTAATTCTTTCAATTAAATCAACAACATCAATGTGATTTACAATAATGAAGTGACATTTATTAATGCAATATGCACTGTTTTTACAGGTTTATTGTTCAGATACAAAATGGAAAGAATGGTGACATTTACCTAAAATAAAAGACTAGATTGATTATTTTCTTCTAAAGTATAAACAGCACATTAAATAAAAATATTTTAAATATCATTTACTTAAAGGAAATTTCTCTGAAAAAAAACACATTTGGTTGCGGGACCGGGGTTTTGTTTCTTTAGGCTAATCAAGAGATAAATATGATACTCGTTTATCGTATGCACGTACATTTTGTTTTTGAAATTTGAAACGCCATTGTTTCCATTTTTGAAATTCTTAATACTAAATCGATATTGAAACGGATTTACTTCATTTGAGTAACTAAAAATATATTTAAAATCGTTATTTTCTCCTTAAACTTTTTTTATACAAAATGCAAACTAAGTTTTACTATAAAGGTCATGCAGTCTCGCCAACTATCTCGATTGTGTTAGAATTGTCAAAATGAGTCATAATTTGCTGATCAATTCTGCTCATCACATGTTCGAGTCGAATTGAATTTAAAAAAATTATATTTTTTTATGTAGGTCAAATTTTAACTCGATTCATTTAAACTGATTCATCCGAATTAAATATGTAATTAACCCATTAATCCATCTATCTAATTTTATTCTATTAAAATATAATTTTAATTTCATAAAAAATATTTATTATTATTTTTTCTTGAAAAAATTATTCAAATTTTTTATTTTTAAAATTAATTACACACTTTGAAAGTAAAATTTATTTAAATTTAAATTATAAAAAAATTATAATAAAAAAATTGTAATTAAGTGAATATGAATCTATTTACTTTCCGTAGACTCGAACCTCGTTGATAAATGAATTAACTCATGGGGTGGAGTGAGGTAGAACTAATTGTGGGCAGTGATGTGGAAGAAGCTTAGTTGAGAGTTAAGAGAGACAGAGGAGAGAGAGAGAGAAAGAAAGAAAGAAAGAAAGAGAGCGCGCGCGAAAGGTGTTGTTTTGATGAGTAATGAGTGGAAGAGGTCCACGCGCACACACCAAATTCCGTTGAAGACTGTCTGGTAAACTACCTATTATCTCTGTATTGGGCAAACATTCTCACTCACCCTTCAGCGCCGGCAAAATGAGGAACCTGTTGCTCAGCTTGCCGCCCTTCCAGATTGCTCCTCTCTTCACCGTCTCAACGTGGTGGGACCAAATCAACGCCTCCACGCGCTGGCAGACCGCTGTTTTCTTCTTCCTCTGCGCTGCTTATGCTCTCGTCGCTTTTATCGCTTTAGTACACTCCTTTTCCTCTTCTCCTACTTCAACTCTTTTTTTATTTTATCCACCCAAATTCCAATTATTATACTATTCTATCTCTTTTTGTTTTATTCTGCTCTCTAATTTTTTTTTTTTATTTTGCAGGTTCAATTGGTCAGAATTGAAGTTAGAGTGCCTGAGTATGGTTGGACAACGCAGAAATTTTTTCATCTCATGAACTTCGTTGTCAACGGAGGTCGTGTCTCAATCCTTGCTCGTTTCAATTTGAGTTTTATCTGACTACAGTTGCTTAGGTGCTATTTGAGGACTTATTCCGTCAGAATTGGAGTTTTATCTTCATATATAATTCGCTTGAACTTTTTATTCAAATCCTTATCTTGTGGGTTACCCAGATAAAACGTGTTTGTTTTGTTTTGACATCAGTTTATTTCCTTTTGTTTTTGGCTTTTTCAATTTGCAGTTCGAGCAGTGGTGTTTGGATTGCACAAGTTAGTTTTTCTTTTGCAGCCTAAGGTTGGTTTTGCACCGTGTGATGTTTGGCTATTGATTGCAAGGTTGGTATGATGACGTAGATTTGCTGCTTATTCCCTTAGGTGTTGATTTTGGTGCTATTGGATCTGCCTGGATTGCTTTTTTTCTCAACATATACGCTTCTAGTCCTTTTCTGGGCAGAAATTTATCATCAGGCAAGCCAAAGTTCACTTTGTTCTTCTGAAACTATTTAACTGTCATGAATGAGTACCTCCCTTTATTTAATTAAATAGACCTCCTTTTTTTTTAAATAACAAAATTATCAGTTTTGCATGATCAAGGAAATTCTTTTCGTTCGAAAGGGAAATTCTAATTTTATTCCAATTACTGAGCAGGCAAGGGGTTTACCAACTGATAAGCTAAAGATATTATATGTTTCAGTAAATGCCGTCCTGTATATTATCCAGGTATCCATCTCATTTTCTGGTCTACAGTATTATTTATTTATGGTGGTATTTCCTTGGTGCTCAGCAGTCATACTAACAGATTGGATCGAAGAAAAATGACATCTCCCCTACTACTGCAATATAGTTGCACTTTCACTTGAACGGTGTTTGAACTTGAAACACTTTCACTTGTATATTCCGTCTTTTTTATATGGAAAATTTTTCTTTATTTTGGTTTCTAATGTCACGTGATGTGGGTTAGACACCATCATGCTGCATCTTCTCATTCTATGACCTGTTATGTTATCAAAATTTGGGCACCCACCTCCACCCACTTTACTGGAACAGAATTGTGGTGATCCCTACTCCCTAGTATGGGGACATTTTATATAGTTTGAGAACATCTGGTTTCTAGAAATATCATGGCATATGAATTCCCAGGAGACATGTTTGCACGTGTTCAACCATAACTCATTTGATTTGGAAATTATTGACTCCAGAAAGGAAATCATTTTTGTGCATTAGTGATAGTTTACTACCTCTAGTGTATGCAAGATGCATGTTGTACAAAGCCTAAATGTTCCAAAACAAACAGGAGTACTTTCTTTTGATAGTTGATGTCAGAAATCACAATACCAGTGTGCCTTTGGATTTTAGGTTTGCATTTGGATATACCTCTGGATAGATGATAACAGTGCGGTGGAGTTTATTGGAGAGATATTTATTGCAGGTTAGCTTTCTAATCAAAGCTTGATAATGTTATTATGTTTCACACCCACTTGGGAGTGAGTTTTGCCACCTTAGAATAAACGTCGCTATATGCGTACACACTTTTAAAAATGTTTCCGCCTTTTTTGTCAGTTGTATCATTTATGGCTGCTCTAGGCTTCTTGATATACGGAGGAAGGTGAGGCTTCTGCGTTTTGTCTGTTGTCTATGAATTAATAATACCTCTGAGGTCTTTGTTTCATTCACTGACTACTCACTACTCATTACTCACTAGACTATTTTTTATGCTGAGGCGCTTCCCAATCGAATCTAAAGGAAGAAGGAAGAAACTTAATGAGGTATAAGCATTTTCTTTCGAGTGTGTCTATTTGGTAGTAGTATTCTTAGTATGTCTTTGTGCAAATCATGTCGTGTCATCACACTACTAAGTCTCATTTGAGACACAATTTACTTCCCTCCCTTTATTTTCTGAAAAAAAAAAGGGTATTATTTATAATGTATACAGGTTCCCAGGGATATCTTAGTATATTGCCAATTTGGTCCATGTGCCGGTATTTCAATAGAAAATGATTGCCTGCTTCTGTTGTCTCTTGATTTATATTTTTTTAATACGTAGATCTTCCAAACATACACACCAGAGACAAAGGTTTTGGCAATGGGCATGGGAGAATGTTTGCATGGGTTAGTTATTTGAATTGTCTCTTTTATAGGAGAAAGGAATTTTCTTGAACTTGCAACATCTAAAGAAAAGTAATGAATAAGAGCTCTTAAATGTTCTCCAAGTGTGTGAGTGTATAGCTTTTGTTATTTTCCTAATTTGTTCCAACCTTTTCGTATGCGAAATTCAAGTTGTGGACTGGTTCCAAAACTTAAAGCAACCGATGGAAACGAATTAGTTGTCATTGTATTTTCCTGCAATTATTTGTACTACAAATGTAATCAGTTTTAAGTAGCCTGCTTTTCCTATTTAAATCACAACAAATCAATATACTTTCCGTTTTAGCCACAGACAACTTTATTTATTACATTATCGTCAATGGTCTTTGGTTTAAACAATAAGTTTATGTTCTGTATGTACCATTTTGAATTATATTTAGTTTTCATCATTTTTGGAAATGAGAAGAATCCCATCTGACCTTCTGATATTCCGATATAACAGTGAAATTGAAAAAAGAACTGCTAATATCAATATTACTTGTATTTATCTAAAATGGACTGGGTTTTGCAGGTTGGATCTGTTACAGCCATCTGTTTCACCTGTTTTCTGATAAGATGTGTTATGGTAATTTCTGCCTTCATTGTTTTAGTAATCTTTTTAACGCTCAAACAAGCATTTTCATAAGGGTGTCCATATAAATATGTCAATGTAGAATTATAATCCTTATGTGCTTTACTCCATCAGTATGGTAGTCTTCTCCCGTCTTCTTGCACCATTAATCAGAGAGGTTACCATCAGCAGACACAAAAGATGTGAA
Source organism: Vigna radiata var. radiata (assembly GCF_000741045.1). Classification (NCBI taxonomy): domain Eukaryota; kingdom Viridiplantae; phylum Streptophyta; class Magnoliopsida; order Fabales; family Fabaceae; genus Vigna; species Vigna radiata. Next base: position 50,505,617 of record NC_028357.1, on the reverse strand, counting down.
CGTTTCTACAAACTTTTAGTGCTGCTGTAGGCATTTGATACATGCTATTTATTTTTTGTTTTTGTCATATTTGAGTTTCTCGATTGTTATAGCACATCCATATGTAAGGATTTTACTGTGTACTTATTTTGTTTACCCTTTAAGTATGCTTCATAATAATTTTTGATGTATATTTCTTCGAGATGTAATTTATTTTTTTTACAATGACAATGGACAACTACGAAGTATGCCCAATGTGGAGATGAGTTTTTTGGAAAAAAGATGGCAGTGATTTAAGTCTTTGATATGAGAACTAAGGCTGTAGAGTTCAAGTTAAATATATTTATGGTAGTATGCTTCAAGCAAATACCTTCTTTCTTAATCACACTTTGATGTGCATGCAGGGTTTTCTGTCTGCATTTGATTCAGATGCATCTCTTGATGTTTTGGATCATCCTCTTCTGGATTTGATCTATTACATGGTATGCTCTGCTTAATTATCCTTTTTTGTTATGGTTACTTGAAGTTTAATCTGTCGTTTTCTTGGTATTTCGAATTTAATTTTCACTTTTCAAAATGCAGCTGGTTGAGATCCTACCTTCAGCTCTGGTCCTTTACATCCTGCGCAAATTGCCCCCAAAGAGAATATCAGCCCAATATCATCCTATCCGTTAATTGTTGTTCATAGTGAATCCTGATTTATTAATTTGCCTTCTCATTGTTTATGATTTTAATTTAATGGTTCTTGGTTAGATAGATAATTTGAAGTTCATCAGGAACAACATAAAGAAAAAGATCCAGAAAAAGTCACATGGCAGTAGTTCTTGTGAGGGTGATACTCAGCAGGTTTTGTGAGGTATACATGGAATAACAAGTCTCAAGAGCTTGAGTTATTTTCTGCAATTGGCCAAAAGAGGTGGGAGAGGGGGATTTTCATGTAATCTTGATGTTGTAGTGTTTCAGGCACGTCTTGTCAATGATACATCTATTTACTCCAACATTTTGTACAATGTTGAGTGTCTTAATTTGGATTTGTTTATTGGTTAGATAGGCTTCAATTGAACAAAATGGGTATTGAGTCTGAATGAATTACATGAAGGAGTGTCGCCTCGATTCCTTTGTTCTTGATTTTATGCATAAGATGGTGTTATAACAACAGATTTCACATTATTACCTGATATATGGTAAACTTGTTACTTTTTTATAACAATAATAATTAATATTATTACTCTGCAAATCATTGTTCAAGCTCATTTGTAATTGGTTAATAATACATGAAAAATAAACTTATAATAAATACGTTAAAAAAAGAAGTGAGCTCAGGTTCAGTCTCTATCACAAAGGAGCATTCAAGGGAAACTTGATATGAGGGAAGTATTAGTCTTTTTATGTCTGCAGATTATGGTGGCTAGGAATAATGAATTTCAGAAATAATGATTCAAACTAACAAGTAATGTCACTCTAGTTTATTATAAATACTTTTAGAAAAGTTAAAAGGTAATGTTGTGTTTTTATTATATTTTTTAATTATTCAATTATATTTTTAGAAATGTTATGTTTTCAAAATTTTGTCAAATTTATGTGATATATTATTGCATTGAATGAACTTAGTTCCCTATTAGATATTTAATATAAAGATTGAATATTACCATCACTATTTGAATTGTTTATTTGTTTTCTTTTATTTAAAAACAAGAAGAAGTAATGACCATCACGATTAAGTCTTGATGATTAATGAGCCACTTTATGAAATATTTTTTCATAATTCATTAGTATGCATATTTTAATCGTGCTTTATATACTTAGTGAAATTTTAGTTGACTATTTGGTATTATTCTTCTGATCACATTTATTTTTCTTATAATATCCAACCTGTAATAATAATAGTTTTCAAAATACAAACATGTTATGATATTATTTATATTATGTTGACTAGTAATCTTTAAAATTTGAAATGAAACATATACTATGTTTAAAATATTGTAAGTGATCAATAAAAATATGTTACTAGATCTCTATAGTTTAATTATATTTTTTTAATAATTATTAATATATTTTAATTATATATATATATATATATATATATATATATAATGTTGTCTATTTAAATCACAAATAAATAATACAAGATCAACAATCTTATAAATACACATTATATTCTATTAAAAATATACTCTGAAAGTCATATTTATTATTCTATACTTAAAAAATCAAACTCTTAAAAGTGCATCTTCTTTTGCTTTTCAACTTTCAAAAACATAAGTTAGGATTTTCCAATATAATTACCTTCAGTTCAGTCACCTGAAAGCCACACCCTAGATTTCATTAAAAACAAAACACAAATTCCTTTATTTCATATTTGAAAAATTATCATTATTGTATAACGAAAATCTCTCTGAATCATTAAAATTTAACATTACATTTTTAATAAAATGGATATGATCATATCTCTAAATAATAACAATTTTATTATATATCTGAGTAATATCAGTTTTATTATTTTCTGAATAATAAATGTAATAATAACAATGTGACTATTGAATTGACATATATTTAAAATAAAATAAACCTATTTTAAAAAAATCTAAAATCATCTAAATGCAAAACAGTGCAAGAATCACAAATTATAATAATAAAAAAAATAGATATAGTTGATAATCAGAAAAGATAAAATAAAGACATATTTTTTTAATTAAGAACTAAATGATTCTTTAAAAAAAAAAGACAATTTCTAAATAAATAAAAAAATAGTTTATTGATGTATGATTCTTGTCCCAACAAACAATGACACAATGACAATCATTACAAAAAAAAATGATCTAACTTGTTTTTTGTGATGAATATTCAACTCATAATGTAAGAAGCAAATAATAATAAAAAAACATTTTATCAAGCATACAACCACATAGCACAAATGATCAAAAAGTTAAAGAAATAAACATCTGACCAATTAATTTCAGTTCTTTATCTCTAAACCCTTCACTATGAAATACATACAAACAAACAAAGTAGATCCCAATGTATTAATTGAATGACTTAAAAACCAATTTTTGTGGAAAATTGTAAGAAAAATAAATAAGTATAGTAATGTATTTTTCCTAATGGTTCATTTTCTTAAATATATAATAGATAAAACACAGAATAAAGAAATAAAGGTGCGAAAAAGCAACCGTCAGAGCATTTTGAAATTCAAAATTCAAAACAGAGGGATAGTGATTCAATTGTTCTTTGTTTCACTTCCCAGTTGGAAGAAACTGAAACAGCAGACTGCAATGGATTACGAAGAACCTCCTCCGTCTCCCTCTATCCCCTCTATCCGCTCTTCCTCCCTTCTCAAGGACATCTCCAACTTCACCACGCCCAGACGGCCACCTTTCTCTCTCACCACCGCCCCATCTCCCGCCACTCAATTCTTCACCGCCTCCAAACACGCACCCACTTCCTCTTCCTTCCACCGCCGTCCCAAAAAAGCATCCACTGCCACCGCAGCCAAGAAATTCAAGGCCTTCCAATTGGACCAGTCTCAGTCCTCCCGTAAGGCTCAAATCAAGAAGGAGCGCTCCCTCAAATCCCTCGCCAAGTCTCTCTCAGTATGGCTCAACTTTCTCCTCCAAAATCCTAATTCATGTGGCTGCCACTACTCAGCCGCAGATGCTTCCGCTCCCACTACCAATGGCAAGCGAGACGGCGCCCCGGTAATCTCCGTCGTCGGCGTCGATTCCGCCTGGCGCACTCCCAAGCGCCAGAGGAAATCCATGTCCAGTAAGGAAAATGCTGGGTCGGTGGCTGAGGTTCCTGATTCCTCATTCTCGCACCTCAGGGATTCTCTCAAGGACGTTTGCAGTTTTGATGATTTGAATCAGCGAATGAGCTTGTATTTCAGCCTCGCAGCTTGTAAGGAGATCTTCCTTCAAATGAATCGCGTCGCCAAGGTTCGTTTTTTCTTCTATAAATTACCAGGTGCGCATAAAATTTGTATCCACTTGGTCTTTAGTTATTGAACTATGTGTCTATTGCCTTTCTTAGACAATTGACGAAGGAAGACTGAATATGAAGGCACATTGCCCTATAGTAACTGATGTTGGCTTGAAGGATAAGGCCACAAGAATTCTCACGTGTTATAATTCTACTTGGTTGCGAATTGGATTGTATGTAATTTTTGGGGGTGATTCCCTGGTGTTAAACGGTGATGTGGATTCTGATCATGATGCTGTGTTCTTGAGAATGGTCGTTGACAAGTTATTTTTTTCGCATGAGGGTTTAGCTAAAGCTTATGCTTATAACAAAATGGTTGAAGGCGTGTATAGGTCAGGTTACTATGAGAATTTGGGGAATGTGATATTGAAAAGAATTTTGTTGCTTGTGCTTGTTCTGGATAAAGCTAAATGCCAGAGTTACCTCCCTCTGGAGTATGGTATTGATGGATTGGATGGGGGTTCTCCTCTGTTATTCAAACCAGAATCCTGGATTAAATCAAGTAGTCAGCTGATTCATGGTAGGTCCTCTTTCATTTTTGCAGCCTACTCTTATTTTCTTTTAATATTTTTGTAACAGCAGCTTCTACATCACATTTTAGTTTGACTCTTTATTTATTTTTTGTTGGAAATTAGAATTTCTATCATCTGACGTAATGCATGGAGAAGGCAATCTTCTAACACATTTGGTGATTTTAGGTTACAAATTATCTCATCAACAGGTCAGTTACTCCTTCCATATGCCATTCTGATTTACATGAATGAGGTTGTCGGTTAATGTGGGCGTGAGTTTGCACGTGTATCTGGGAGTGTTGGGCACTTGCACATATAGTAGATGTTTCATTTTAATGTCAATATTTCACTCTACTGTTGATGTACTAGTAAATATGTGAAGAAGGGCATTGTGTTTGTATCATGTCCAACCTATGTTTTATTTGAATGTTTTGTGATTTTGCAGGAACCTCTTGTCGAGTATGATTTCAGGATCAGAGATTTATTTGTAGATCTCCAAGATGGATTAAAACTGTGTAGAGCTATTCAGCTCTTGCAGCATAATTCTTCGATCCTCATGGTTAGTTATATATATTTGTATGTATCGGAAATGATACTAGCTTATTTGGCACTTGATAAGGATTGTAACTCATCATTTTTGTGTGAACAGAAAATTGTAGTCCCCTCTGATACTCCTAAGAAAAAATTAGCAAACTGCAGTCTTGCCCTGCAATATATTAGGCAAGCTGGTGGGTCACTAGTTGATGAAGATGGCATGATGATTGTGGCAGATGATATTGCTAATGGAGACAGAGAACTTACAGTTTCCTTGCTCTGGAATATATTTGTTCATTTGCAGGTGGCAGTTCTGTTTTGACTTATTTTTCAAGTTTCTGCATTAGTCTTGTGATTTAATTAATACTAACTTATAACCTGGACAACAATGATACTTTTGATGCCATTGGACATGCAGCTACCTCTTTTGGTTGATAAAGCAAGTTTAGGAGGGGAAATTTCTAAAATTCAAGGAGGCAAGGTATGTTCCATGTTATATGAGCTTTGTGGTTTGATTTAATTATAAAATAAATAATTGGCTCCTCTAAATCGAGCCAGAGTAAAGCAAGTAATCTTAAGCATTGATGAATAAATCAATTTTTTATATTACAACACCTTCATATTTTGTTAAGCATGGGTACTCTTCTCATTTGTGATTGAGATCACTCAATTTACCCAATAAATTGAGTTGTTCACTTTAGAGGAACCGGATTCATGAAATAGTATCTACACTTATTTTCACTTTAAGCTCAAAATTCCTATTATATTAGAACTTTGGTTTTTCTTTCATCTTACAGGTTCCCGTAAACATTGCAAGTTCTAGCTCTATGGAATTGCTTTTGAATTGGATTCAGGTACATTCCTAGAATACTTCCATAAATCATGGTAATTATTCTAGATTTTTTTTTTTTTTTTTTTTTNTTTTGGTTTACCAATAGGTTAATCAGTCTCATTGAACATAAAATTTCTTCAAAATTCAACTCAATGCTTGCTTTGTTTCAGTCTTTCTTATTGCAAGTTTCCAACTTGGTTAACTCATACAAAATAGATAAGTGAAATTTTGTTTTATTTTGGTGTATACAGTCCATACCTAGTTGTTCTTAGATAGAGGTTGGTTTGCTACACTGTGTTTCAGGATTTTAGTTTAATTTTTTTGCTTGAGCTTCATACGGTGCATCTGTAATTATGATCTTGGTATTTATTACGAAAAAAAATTCCTTGCCATCTGTAGTCACCTAGTTTTTTCTTTTTTTTGCAGGCAGTTTGTGACAACTATGATTGTGAAATCGACAATTTCCATTCCCTTGTTGATGGCAAAGCTGTCTGGTGCTTACTTGATTATTACTTCCAGAAAGAACTTCAAAATTCTTGTTCGTTGAAGGTCCTTAACTTCTTTAGATTCCTTCCGACTTCTGATAATAACATCTTGTTCATCACCTTTATTTTTCATTTTTAACAGGAAGTTAGCATAAAAAGTGGCAAGTCATCAATTATGTCTGTTGATGAATATTCAGATGCACTGTATAATTTTATACTATCCCAAAAGTTGACTACATTACTGGGGAACTTCCCAGAGGTGAATACCCTAATTTTGTTAATATCTACTTGCATGCATGCTAAAAATTTACTAAAACCTTTAATTTATTGTCATATTGAATGATTTGATAAGGATAACATGGTATTTTTTTCACGAATTTTTTTATTTCAACTCAGGATAATTAGATTAATTCTTCCCCCCATAAGAATCTTTTTGTGGAAACTTGACCAAAAATCATTCCTGTGAAATTATTATTTTTTGGAATGTTATAATTTATTAGGAAAGTAAACATTTCCCTTCTGCCAAATACATTATTATATTATTGCTAATAACATAGAAGGAACACACACTGGTTTTTGATATTTGTTAAGAATCAGAAATCAGAAATGGAGCCTGAACACTTTACACCTGAACCAGAGCCTAAACTCCCAAGAGAAAAATGTTTTTCTCTCTGTACAGCGAAGCAAAAGTGCATAACCGACCTCAGCAGGTGTCCTTCCCCCCTCTATGTTCCTATCCTTCACCGCTATCCAACTGGCCAACTCAATGCTGTCCCAATTCTCTCCCTCACTCGTTTTCTTTGTCTTACAAACATACATTTTCGAATTCTGGTTCAGTACTCTATTAATACTGAAGCCATTTCTATGGACACTTAAATTGTGTTAAATAATATGCATGTTTGTAACCCAAACAAAAAAAGAAGAAATATACATTTGCTTTATCTCACTTGATACCATTGGCAACATAATTGAATCTGGGTATATTTTTTTCAGGTACTTCAAATTAGCGAGCTACTTCAATATAATGGTGCTTGCAGTGACCGAAGTGTGGTGATTTTGTTGGTTTTCCTGGCAAGCCAATTATTTGTCAAGAAAAATTTGGTAAGCAGAATAAAGGTTATGATCGCATTCTGTTGCTGCTGTACTCTGAATTGTGTGAAGAAAAAATTATATCTCTCTTCTCTCATTTTCAGGATCACTTAAATTTCCACAAACTCTTGGGTGATGACTGCCAAAGTCTGAACCATAGAAATTTGAGGATGCTAAGGTGCCTTTCAAATTCTGAATCCATACAAAAGCCTGATGCTTCCGATGTGCTTGACAATGAAGGTTTGGTGACCAAGTGATGTGAACTTTAATTATTCATGCATGTCTTCTGTTGTGTTTATTGTTCAACTTCCATGCATGTTAATTAATTTGATTTTGATATAAAATCTGATATTACTTGATAAATGATTCTTTTATCCACATAAAACTACTTATGCTGATCTCATTGTGATTATAGTTGTATCATTTGGATTTCTATGACATGGTATCACAAATAAAAGTGAGAACGATTCATATTGATTTAAAACATTAGTAGATAAGTTGGGCTTTATCTTTAAAACATATGATCTCCTTTTACGTAGGTTTTACCAGGAATTATTGCTAGCCCGTTTGCAGTTATTCATTCCTTTGCATGGTAGTTGGCTCTGAGTAGACAACAGCATGCCATCTTTCATTTCATATATTATGACAATATTTTCAATGTGATTATATTAGTTTCCCAAAACAATACATCCCAGATTAATCATAATGGTGGTATGGTTTTATTCATGAAATAATCAGTTTTCTTTCATAATTTGGTGATTTTTTTTTATCAAAATCTTATTTATTAACATAGATGCTTCAAGAAAATTCAAGGCCATCCAAACTTGGTGGAAAGACATGGCTGAAAGAAACGGTCTCAACAAACAAGCTGCCCCTAATTTGAAGGGATCAAAAATCACTGAATGCAGCACCAACATCAGAAGAGGTAATTGTTGAGACGTGCATAATCCTATTTGCTACTATTATCATAATTACATTTACCACAGCAGCAAAAAAAAAAACTAAATCCAATAGATTGTTAATTTCTTGATAATCATTCCTAAAATTAAAAAACCTAAGAAGCAGTGCTTAGTTCAATTCCTATCAGTCCTGGTTTTGTATTTTATACAAAGGAATGGATGTATTTGCAAGTGAATTTGAAATAGGCTTTTAAACTTTACTTTGTTCATGAAATCGCATAGTAAAAGTGTCTGATCTAATTGTTTTCCACTCTATAATTGCAGCTCATTAATCTGCTTATTGCATGCAAAACTCTGTTGTTGATGATATATGTCATCTAGTTAACAATTGGTATTTCACATTTTTAGAAAATGCTACAAAAACAATACAACTGCATCTCAGAGGATGGGTTGTACGGTGCAAGTTTCTGAAGATGGTAAATTCTATTACCCTTTTGCAAACTGTTTTCAGAGCTTGGCTAAAAGTGAGGCAAAAGTCAGCCTGTTTGATATTATCTACTGTTCAAGGCTGTGACTCTTCATGTGGTATGTAGTTTATCAGTTTTTCTCGGACATTTTCAGGGTTTATTTTTTCATTACTTATTGATCTGTCTTGTTTATTTAATCACACAGAAATATTGAAGCAATCAGAAACATATAAGAGATATGTCATGCTTTTCATGTATAGACGTTCCTTTTTGAGGTTAAAGAGCTCAGCACAGATTATCCAGAAAGCAGTTAGGAGTTGGCTCTATAGGAGGCATAAGAAAGAGTCTAGTACAAATCCGGATCTTTTGATTTCAGATATGGTAGTGGCTGCTCTTAATGTTCAGAAATTGGTCCCTGGTGGGATGGCACAATCTAGATATATTCATCAGCTAGATCAGAGAGCGAAAGACTTTTCCCAACTGAAAGTCACTTTACATCTTCAAACAAATGCAGCCACTATCATTCAGCTTGCTTGGAAAAAGTTCATGTGCTGCAAGTCTGCTCAGAAGCAACACCTGTTTGCAACTAAAATTCAACGAAATTTCCGTAGTTGGTTATTGAGAAAAAGTTTTTTAGAGCAGATTCAGGCTGTCGTAAAGATTCAATCTTATTTTAGAATGTGGAGATGTGTGAATGCTTTTCAGCTCTTCAAGATTGAATTTAAGGCAGCTGTTGTTATTCAATCATGTATGCGGGGTTGGTTGGCCCGAAAGATTGCTGGTGCACGTAGGAATCACCTATTTGCAACTAAAATTCAGTTAAATTTCCGCAGGTGGTTGTCGAGAAAAAGGGTTTTAAATCAGATTCAACGTGTCATAAAAATTCAATCATATTTTCGAATGTGGAGATGTTTAAATGCTTACCAGCACTTCAAAATTGAGTTTAAAGCAGCTGTTATCATTCAGTCTTGTTTACGGGGCTGGTTTGCCCGAAAAGATGCTTGTACGCGTAGGAAGGACATTGTTGAGATTCAAGTAAGACAGTGGCTACCTTGTTGTAATTATATTTATCTTCATTTATTTTACATGACTCTCCAGTTTGCATGAAAATATTCATGAGTCGATGTGCTGTTACTTCTTTCGGTAACAGTACTGTGTATATATTTACTTATACATGGAAGAGTGCATCTTCAAATTCTTTTTGGCATTGTCTTTAATGTTATGTTTCGTCGGATGAAATTACTAATTCCTATATTAGTATGATTTTTTCAAATATAGAAAAATGTCATTTACATATATTTTGTAAGTTTTAGTTTTAGAATATTATCTAACCTGATAGGTTGCTTTAATGATTCCAGAGGCACTGCCGTGGTTGGCTTGTAAAGAGGGACTTCTTGTTCCAAAAAGACGCTGTAATAAAGATCCAGTGTGTCGTTCGAAGTTTGAAGTGCCAAAAGGCTCTGAATTGCCAGAAAGATGCTGCTTTGGAGATCCAGCGCTTTATAAGGGGGCATGTAACTCGGAATCAGCTATTAGGTTATTAATTAATGTCTTATGAAGCTAAATTTATCTGTGGTTTTCTACATCTCACTAATACTATTATATCATGTTTTGGTGATGTAGGCAGCGCTTCCAAGCTACGCACAGCTATTTCTGTTAGTTGCAGCTCAAGACCATTTGGCTTTTGTAGTTTTCAATTTGAACTGTTCTTGTTTTCGGTTGTGAAATTGCAACGATGGTGGAAGGGTCTCCTGTTGCTGAAGTTAATGAATAAATCGGCCATCATTATTCAGTCATGTACCCGTGGGTGGATAGCCAGGCGAAATGCTACTCTTTATAGAAGCCATGTTGTCATCCAAGTATGATATTCTAGTTGTTATTATGATTTACAGACAGATAACCAAATACATGCTAAATCTTTGTTTCTTAATAATTATTAAACCATCAAGATGCTGCTACTACCTGCAACTATTGCTCAATTTTCATTTGTATTCTGTTTACTTATTTATTTTTTGTTCCTATATTTTACTAAAGCCTCTTAATTGCCATTTGCCAGGAAGATGCCGCGTTGGTGATTCAACGCTACGTTAGGGGACATTTAACTCGACATCGGATATTAGGTAAATATTCATATTTTACGAGTGTTTTATGCATAATGTCATTAGGTGGTGCTTTAGTTCTGGGTTTTACATTTACTGCAGATACGATTATACTTGTTATCCTCATGTAGGTGGTGCTTCTAACCTAAGTGCAATCACTCCTGTTGGCTGCATCTCAGGGCCAGTTGGCTGCCGTAGTTTTCCACCAGATCAATTTTTGCTTTCAGTTGTAAAATTACAACGATGGTGGAAGGGTCTCTTGTTACAGACATTGATGACAAAATCTGCTGTTGTTATTCAGTCTTGTACTCGTGGGTGGATAGCCAGGCGAGAGGCTAATGTTCAGAGACGTCGGATTATTGTCATCCAAGTATAGTGTTTTGTAATTCTTTAGTATTTTTCTTCGGGTGGGTGGGAGAATAACATTATGCTGTCTTTTACACTAAAGAGGGTAGCATTCTTCTTTCGTTTTACTTTCCACTTTTACATAACATTTAGTTCTATGATCCATTGTTTCACTACTAGATGGATCAATGAAATCATTTATGATATCATTGATGTGACTGTAATTATTTATAACCAAATTTTCATCGATATTTGGTTTTCTTTTACTAGGTTTTCCCTTTTTCTTAATCTTCCTTTTTTTTCTCTGAACTTTTGTAGTCCCACTGGAAAGGTTACCATGCACGTAAAGTTTCGAAAGAACAGTTGTTGGATTTGCGCTTGAGAATGCAGAAGTCTGCCAGAAATGTGGATGACAGCAAGCGTCTCATAAACAGACTCTTGGCAGCGCTTTCGGAGCTACTCAATATGAAGAGTCTTAGTAACATCCTTCATACTTGTTCAATATTGGGTGAGATTTTCTTACATTACTTAATCTAGATTTTATTACTATCTTTGTTATTTCTGAGACGACGTCTCAAACATGCAGTAAAATTTCCTCAAATGTGTGTTCTAATGCTGATAATATGGCTGACACGAATGAGCAAACATAAACAGTGGTATTTTATAATTTATTAACTGGTTGCCCGAGGTCTTAAAAGAGCCGTTAGTGGTATTTCTTGTGATTTAAATTCTACTAATTCCCCTCGTTCACTGTGTTGTCCAAGTGATGATGCAGTTTCACCGGCATTCGTTCTTCACTTCAAATAGCAATTCATTGTATAAGTTCTGACCTGACATACTTTTTCTCATTTGTTTTTCTGCGTTTTCACAGACATGGCTACAGGGCACTCTCAGAAATGTTGTGAAGAACTTGTGGCTGCCGGGGCCATTGATACTTTGCTGCGGCTGATTCAAACAGTAAGCCGGAGTATACCTGATCAGGAGGTTCTAAAGCATGCTTTGTCAACTCTCCGAAATCTCGCCCGCTATCCTCATCTTCTACAAGTGTTGATCCAAAGTCGTAGTTCTGTACAGATAATTGTCATGGAATTATTGAGGTTGCTTAAGTAGAGTTGTAGTTAGCCATTGAAGTTGATGTACAATATTCTTATTCTATTCCTGTTATAACTCTATATAACTTGTTCCAGGAATAAAAACGAGGGTTACTTCGTTGCTTCTGAACTTCTGAAGAAGATATGTTCAACTGGCAAAGGCGTTGAGGCGATTTTGAAGTCCCCTGCTCTGCTAAAACGACTGCTAGGCCTTGTGGAGGACCTTAAACGGAAGGGAATTTACGAGAAAAGGTCAGACTTTAGTTGTTTTGTTAGATTCTGAAAAATGCAATGTTTGTTGATTACAATTGTTTTGTTGCAATACAGAAATCCTAGGGCTCCTAACCTGGTTATCAAAGAAAACAGAGAGAGAAGATTGAAGGAGGCTGCTGAGATTGTTAAACTGATAACAAGGGCATGAAAAGCTTTTCTTAATTAGATGTAAGAGGAGGATAAGATTTGTTCTCCTGTATTTCTTTGACCTTACTGAAAACAAACAATTGTTAGAACCTTAACAGTGAACTTTCTGAGTTCTCTGCAGAATTTGTTTTAAAAAATACATGTTTTTTAAAAATGTTAGAGAAAATGAAGAGAGTTGTGAAACGACTGTATAAATAGCAAAAATATAAGTCTTAATAAAAAATGGAGAATAAAAGAAGTGTTTTGTAACATCCCAAAATATCATATTCACATATAATATAATAGGATTCAGCTATTACAATATGTGAAAGCAGTTAAGAGATAAAGATGACAGTATTTAAATATTTATACAGTCATCCAAATTTAGTGGAAATTAAAACGAAATAAAACTTGAGTACAAGTTCCCCAAAAACATGATAAAATAAGGATCCAAGGATGCCTAAAGAGTGTTTCCAAAAATAACAAGCTATTGAAATAAGAACAAATAAATGTCCTCAGTACTAGGGGCTGGATCTTCCTCAATCTCCAACGCTTGCTCTAAGGGTACCTCATCACCTACTGCTCACATCCAAAGGATTGGATGATCATCGCAAGGGGGAAGGCAAACACATACAAACATACAATGCAAGGGTGAGCTAGGTATAAAAAAAAAGAGCATGTTATCAAAAGTATTTCAAGCAAGTAAGGACCATAACATCATACAGACTATGACCAAATGCATTTTGTTGATACCAAGGACCAACCACGTGATTTGACCATCCGGACTAGTATGAAATGTAGAGTTCCAGGGGTTTGTGCACCCGGGTGGTGTAGTAACTGGAAAACCATCAGCTGCCACCCGAGGTTAGTCCGTTATAACTCACCCAAGAACCTATGGGCTAGGACCTCCTGCTATTCTCACCACATGAATCATCACTCTCTACTTGAGCATGGATGATAATTAGAATGTCAGGATAAACCCCATCCTGAACTCCGGCCATTCATACGGTCAATCACAACAACTACAGGGCACCACCATGTAACCTCCCTTGAGGATCATGGAATTACGTCCATTAATCATACTTTACACATACATGCTTTCAAACTATATTTCCCAACATTTAATCAATTCATAATCCCCTTTCGTTTCATCAAACATAGAATTTTATAGTCATCTAAGTGTATTCATGCTATATTAGCTCATACCAAACCCATACACCATCACATAACATCAACCATGCCATAAACAACTCATACATTACATACTTTCACAAAACCATCACTTATTACCACAACTTTCTTTATGATATTTAATTACCCATACTTAATTAATTCAAACAGCCTTGGGACCCTTACCAATGGTTCCGAAAGGGTCAAAAACCCCCCAAAACGACCTAAAGAACGTCCAAAACGGACGTCCGGAACTTCCGAAACGTCAAAAACAAAAACGACAGCAGAAACAACGTGCTGAATGGCGCCCAGCGGCGCTCAGCGCCAGGAAACAGAACCAAATGGCGTCCAGTGCCAGTTAGGTGGCGCCCAGCGTGGATTCTGCAGATTTTGCATAACTCACTCACTCTCATTTCGTTTTAGGCCTTTTGGTGGGTTTCTAGCACTCCTAACTTAATCTAAATGATGAATCAAACTTGCCTAATCAACTTTAACACTTCCTAAACCAATTCTCTAGTGATTTCACATCAATCTACATTCAAATTACTCAATTTCATCAACACATGTGCCTAATTCTAATTCTACCAGTTAAGCAATGTTTTTACCACTTTTGAAACTTCTACCAAGTCATAAATGACTAAATCAAATTGTCCCCACTGTCCACTTACACCCTAGACCTCAATTACTCAAAAACACCCTCTCACTTCCTTCAAACTCACTCAAAACACTAGTTTTCCTCAACCTAAGGACTCAACTCCACTTCTACCATTTAGAACCTCATTTTAACCAATTTTATAGTTCTAACAAGTTATAATTAACTTGCCTAAGCTGCCTCAATAGTTCAAAAGAGTCCTAGACCATAACCTCTCAAATTCACTACTTCCCTTCTCTTCAAATAACTCCAATTTCACCAACATAGAGACCAAAAACTCAATCTTACCTCTTTGCACCTATTTCTACCAATTTAGTGACTCAAGCAAGTCACAATACAATGGATAAAACTGTCCCAATAGTCCAAATATGCTGCAGCCTTCAATTGCTCAAAATCACTACCTTACTTCCTCTAAATGACTTAAAATTGACCCTAAGACACTTGATTTTTCTTCCTAACAATACCACAATATATTTTTCGCACCAAATTAGTTCCAACATAAATAATTCATCGTTCAAAATCATTCCAAACAGTTCATAGCCATCAATCACCAAATTCACATAACACACCCACTTCCATACATGCATTTCAAGTCAATAGAACCAATTTCATGCCTTTAACAACATACCACTTCAAAATTTGTCATTCTTTCACATTACACAATAAAAATAAGAAATAGAACTAGCTCCCCTTACCTCTAGTGTGGATAGCCAAGTTCAAGAAGGAACCCTAAACCACTTGCTTGAAACCCCAAAGTATGAGAATCACCTATGAATCACCAATTGATGATGGAAAACGAATTTTAGAACCAAGTGAAAACTAGATTGTGGAAGAAAACGAAATGGGTTGCTTGTAGCAAGAAATTGCATGTTTACAACCCTAGGAAAAATGGAGAAAGGGGTTTTCTTACCCGTTGGATGAAATGGAGATTCAATCGGTAGAAATGCTCCTCTTGAAGTCCGGAAGGCCTAGGTAGCTTCAATTTGAGAAACCAACGGTTAGAATCTAAGTTATGGTAGATGGAAGATATGGAAATGAAGAAAAGAGGGAGAAGAAACTGTGCTTTGGTGGTGAGCTCTCGTGGCAGAGAATGAGCTGAGAAACTTGAAAACTATCTTTTAGTAAAATTCTATTTGGCTATTAAAACCTTGTCCAATGCCCTACTGCCACGTGTGCACCCCTTAAGGGATATTTTTACAAGGCCTTACATGTTTCCTATTTTTAATTAAAACTCATTTTAGTTATTACTATTATGACATAAAAATATCATTAAAATAAAAAACAAACAAAGAATGACTAAACCAAAAAACTCATGAAAAAAATAATAGAACTTTCAGATTGTAAATTATTTGAAAAAATCCCATAAAGTTCATTGACACATGCTAGGTATACCTCAAGTTATTGCGTTTACACTTACTTTTTCTAACTAAGGAAATAGGTTTTGGTTGTTTATAAATTCGAAATCTATACAACAAGTAAATTTCTTCTTTTTAACATGTAAATACGAATTATCAGTGTTAACATCATTTTTATGAACTATTACATGTTTTATTTTTAAATATTTGTAAATATATTGTTTCTTATAATTAATGAAATGTTTTTAAAGAAAATAATGTTTTCTTCTTCTTATTTTTATAACAGTTATTAACCATTAAATTAGTTTAAAACATTATCACGAAACCATTTTTCTTGATCAACAATTTTTAATATTGTATTATTTGTGAGTGAAACACAAAATTAACCAATACAAGACTTCAGATCCTCTTGCAATTTAAGTTCTTGGGACTTTGATTTTGGAGATCATCAAAATATCTTTGCCAACAATCTCCTAGATGATAAAAAAAAATTCCTAAAGCTTTTGTAATAATTTGTATACATACACAATTCAAAGAAGAAAAGACATTATTGCATTTAAATATGTACGCTTTAAACAAATTTATTTTTGTAAACTTAAAAATGTAAGCTTTAAACAAATTTATTTTTGTGGACTTAAAAATGTATAAACAAATTAATTTTTTTCCCTTGTTTGTAATTATTAAAAAAATTGTGTAAACAAGTACCCTACGTTAGTGACTTTAAAAAAAATTAAATGGTCCTTAAATTTGATATCTTAAGGAAATAAAAAAAAAATAGTTTATCAAAAATAACCATCAAATTTTTCTTTCATGTTAAAAACTTCTCCTTGATTTGATAATTCGTACTTTATCGAGTTTGGATATAAATCAAGAGTTTATTCTCTAATTTTGAAATAACTTTACAAAATAGAAAAATAATATTTTTATCCAACAAATACTTATTTGGATGTTTTAAAGTTAGAAACATGTTATTTTATATTATAAATCCATGCATAAATTTCATTTAAAATACCATAATTTTTATTTTAAGTTTATTCGATATTTAACTATTTTTTCATGTAATAAAAACATATAACATTATTTGGTTTTATAATTAATAATTCATTTTTCTTCACCAACTTTATGAGTTCTTTTATTTCTAATCTTAAATTTAAGAATATACATATTTTTAACAACCATTTTTCTTTTTTATAAAGCTTTTATTACATTTTTTTTATTATTTGTAATAGTTTTCTAAAGAGTTTAATGGTAGTTTTTAGCATTTTACAAAACTTGGTAATAGATTATTACATAATATTTTTAACTTCAAAAAGAATTTCAAAGTAAAAGATACAAGGAATCAAAACTATCCTAAATCTGTACAAAAATCTAATTATTTTAAAAACTTTTCATTAATCATACTAATTTTCGTAATTTTTTTTTGTAAAGTGAGTTACTATACTTTTAATTTTGTATTGCTTCATTTCTTACTTACAAAACTTAATTTCTTATTTTTTTTACTAACATAAACAATTTAATAAATAAATAAATGATTTTTATTATTTACTTGACTTTTATTTATCATCAGAACATAAATATCAATATTTTCATCAATAACAAGTTCTTAATCTATATTGTATTATGTGCTTAATAATATATTATATTATTGCAGAGATTTTTAAAATAAAAATAATTATTTTATTTTACTGTATTTCTTACTCTAATATTCTAAATAATTATTTTATTAATTTGATTACTAAAATAACTATTTACAATAAATTTTAAAATTATTTATATTTCTTTAAAAATTATAATAATAAGAATTTTATTATTAAAAAGAATTATAATATATTTTCACTGGTAAATAAGTAAATAAATTTAGATATTTAGTTATAATAAAATATTGTTCTGCTTTTTGTTAATAATAATAATTAAAAAAAAGGTAAATAAATATCCGTGTTGAGAGACAGGAAGAAGGACACGCCACAAGGTTAGGGTTTGGGTCTCAACTACTCTTAAAAGCACAGTCTCACATTCATTATTGTGGTTCATCTCTTTCTCTCTCTATCTTTTTTTTCGCTGTTTGTCCATTGGAGAATTTTGAGGTTGAAGAAGATGATGCAGCCAGGACCCGGCATGGCCCAACAACCCAACCAGCAATATCCACAACAGCAGCAACAGCAACAACCCTACATGATGATGCCGCCGCAGCCGCAGCCCCCTCAGATGTGGGCCCCATCTGCCCAGCCTCCTCCTCAATCGGTCGCTCCTCCGCAGCCTACCAGCGCCGATGAGGTCCGAACCCTCTGGATCGGTGATTTGCAGTACTGGATGGACGAGAACTACCTCTACACGTGTTTTGCACATACAGGCGAGGTATCTGTGCTTTTCCTTATTTTCGCTTTTCCCTTCTCAAATCGCCCTCCACATCTTTGCATTTTATCTTTGTTTTTTGGAATCTTGGT
Organism: Vigna radiata var. radiata; assembly: GCF_000741045.1. NCBI lineage: Eukaryota > Viridiplantae > Streptophyta > Magnoliopsida > Fabales > Fabaceae > Vigna > Vigna radiata. Next base: position 50,487,290 of record NC_028357.1, on the reverse strand, counting down.
TAGATTTTAACTTGAAATTACTATGGTGTGGTGTTAGATTTAGAATATGTTGACATCAAATTAATCTTTTGTTTTTTGTGAGGGCAAATACTGTCGATCCTATAAATAAAAATAAATCATGTGGAAAACAAATGATGCATTCTTTTGAAAGGTGTAGATTTCAGAGTTTTTAAATACAGATTTGCGTTTTCTGTTGTTGATATATTATTTTTTTAATTATGAATCTGAGTTTTTGACGATTGCATATTCTGGGGCAGATTTGATTGATTCAGATGAATGTTATTGCATGTATGCAAGTAAAACTAATGTTTAGAGCTTGTTGGTCTTTCAAGGTGATTCTGAAGGTTGGTTACGGAAATATGGTATTTGCTTGCAGGTGGCTTCGGTTAAAGTCATTCGGAACAAACAAACTAGTCAATCGGAGGGATATGGGTTTATTGAGTTTACCAGTCGTGCTGGTGCCGAGAGAATCCTTCAAACATACAACGGAACCATTATGCCAAATGGTGGTCAGAACTTCAGATTGAACTGGGCTTCGTTTAGTGCAGGGGACAGGCGTCATGATGACAGCCCGGATCACACCATATTTGTTGGAGACCTGGCTGCAGATGTTACAGATTATCTTCTGCAAGAGACATTTCGGGCTCGGTATCCCTCCGTTAAGGGTGCCAAAGTTGTAATTGATAGGCTTACTGGTCGTACAAAGGGTTATGGTTTTGTTAGGTTTGGAGATGAGAGTGAACAGGTTAGGGCTATGACTGAAATGCAAGGGGTTCTTTGTTCAACAAGACCCATGCGAATTGGACCTGCCTCTAATAAAAATCCTAGCACCCAGTCCCAGCCAAAAGGTATGTCTCTTTCATAGTTGTCTTGTACTTGTCATTTTGATGCAAATATCTGCCAATGTGTTGCTTAAATATAATTTAGATCCGTTTTTCTTTCAGATGCATACTTTTGGTCTGTTATTGAATATTGATACATTTATACCACTGGTTGGATTCAGTTCTTTAATTCTTTAGTTATCTAGTTTCTGTGTATCCCAGATGTTTTAATTTACATTTCTTTTCAGTTACACTCTTGAAGAATTGCAGTCCAAACACATTTCTTCCTGTAATTTCCTTTAAAAATTTGGGCTAAGTAAATGATATTAAATAATAAAATCTTATAGAACTCCCATTGTCTCAAAGCAGGGTGCTAAGAGGCTCTGTCATCTCGGAGCCTGGAACTGATTTCAGCTGAAATGGTTACCATTTTAGTCCATGGCCTTGTGTAGGTCAGTTATCTGTTTATGTATTGCCCATTATTTTTTGTGGCATTTTCTTTTCTGCCTCTAATTACGTATATTTTCTTTTCTTTTCATTTTGTTGCTTGGCTTTTTTAGCCAAATTACTTATGCAACTATTCAAATTACTTTCATATCCGTCCTCCATTCTTGCTCCTTGCTCCTTTAGCTTTACTCCTTTGACATTACTTAAAGAACTGTATCTTTGAGTTTCTGTTTTAGCTTTCCCTTCTTTAGGAAGTCTTTTGTACTTTCTACTTTCTTTTCTTCATCTATCTGTCGCTATTAATTCAAGTTTCCAACCTAGTTCACAAGGAATACCTTGGGATACGGTGGTTAGTGCTTTGGTTTTGTAGAAATGCACTCTGCCAGATGGTTTTGTTATCATGCCATTTTTTGTTGTCACAAGGCAAGGTCTGTCGCCATTCTTTCTAAATTTCTCAGCACATATGCTATTAAAGTTATAATTTACTCTATATTGCTTAGTCCTTTTGGAAGACCCATTGCAGTTAAAGTTATAATTTACTTAATTCTTTGGGAACCAATCTATTAAAATGTCAAAATGTTAAGTGACTTGTGAAGTTTTCTATATTGTGTAGTATCAAGCATTTGACAGCTTCCTATTTTATTCTTATTTTAGTCTATATGGCAAACCACGATATGTGTGTATCTTACATACTATAATTTTTACAAGAAACTATATATATATCAAAATGTTAAATGACTTGTGAAGTTTTCTATATTGTGTAGTAACAAGCATTTGACAGCTTCCTATATATATGTATATGTATGTATGTATAGATGGATATATAGGGAGACATTCTCATTGAGAGAGACTGGTGTCCATTTTGTTTGTCACATTGTCCATAGTATTTGCATTCTGTAAGGCCAATAGTTTTACCGTTGCATTGTATTGACAAGTATTTATGTTGATTTTTCTCATGGAATTATTTGAATTCATGATTTAGTTTGATGTCAGATTTTCTTCATGTCAGAATGTTTTATCATATTTGGATAGTTATTGAGAGAGGGAGGGAAACTTCATCATTTTCTACCATCCCTTTGCATTGTAACCCTTTCTGATGAATTTTCTCATGGAATTATCTGAATCCATGTTTTTTTATTTTTGAATTTCTGATCATATTTATGTCATTGAATAGTTTTTCCATATTTTAATATTTATGGTTCTGGACATGTTATTTGCTTCTCAAAGTGCTATTTTTCCCTGTACATGTACTTGTTAATTGAAAATGAGGTCGATTTTGTGCTTCTGTATGATGGTGCATTTCTAATAGTGTAGTGTGGCGAAAGTTTGTGGTGCATGAAGACGCCTGTAATTTGTTGCTTGTGGAATTGGTATTTATAATTGGATGTTTTTTGAATGAATCATATAGAGTTGAGTATGGGATATTCGAAATTTCATCCGGAATGTATCAACACTATGTTGAAAAGTCGTACCTCAATAAAAAGGATGTGCCTTTTGTATTTGAAAACTTAAAAGTATTCTGTCTTTATCTTTTTTGGTGTCTTTTTCCGCGGACTGCTTCCAGAATTTTTGTTTGATAATGTTACCCATCTTTTTACTTGTACTTTGAACATGCAGCATCATATCAGAATCCTCAAGGGGCACAGAACGAGCATGATCCAAATAATACAACTGTGCGTACTTCTTTGCAATATAGAAACTTCTCTTGTTTGTTCTTCTTCATGACCCTAGTTTAATTGCAGATTTTTGTCGGCAATTTGGATCCTAATGTTACCGATGACCATTTGAGACAAGTTTTTGGGCAGTATGGAGAGTTAGTTCACGTGAAGATTCCAGCTGGCAAGAGATGCGGATTTGTCCAATTTTCGGACAGGTAATTTAATCATTGAAATAATTGATATTTATCTTGTTAACTTGTCTAATAAATGCAGTGTCCTCTGATTGTGCCGTGATTTTTCATGTTTATGCATCAGGAGCTGTGCAGAAGAAGCTTTGCGGGTTTTAAACGGCACACTTTTGGGTGGACAAAATGTTCGGCTTTCATGGGGCCGAAGTCCTTCAAACAAACAGGTAAGTAATGTTACTAAACTGTGGTCATTCTGATATGCTTTATCCTTGTCAATTGATTTTTATGATGAATTTGGATTTGGTGGATGACTCAGGCCCAACCAGATGCGAATCAGTGGAATGGAAGTGGTGGTTACTATGGATATGCTGCGCAGGGTTATGAAAATTATGGTTATGCTCCTGCTGGACAAGATCCCAATATGTATGGCAGTTATCCTGGCTACGCAAATTACCAACCTCCTCAGCAACAACAGCAAATAGGATATAGCTAAGCAAGTTCTGCCCCAATTTTCCGTTTTCTTCTGTAATCCTATCCTATCTATGATACTCGTTTTGGTTCTTACTCTAATTGTCTCATTGAGAACAAACTTGGCTCATCTTTTACCTTCCTATCATTGCTATTATTAGCATTAAACATTCTATGCGAACTTTTTATTTTGTACCCATTAAATATTGCTTGCTGAATACCTTGATGTTTATGCATACATTCCACATTTGATACTCCTATTAATTATTTGCGTAATACAGAATATTAAGCGGGTGGCATATTGTGTATGTAGCGTACGATGCGTTGTCGCGTATTGAGCTTGCTCTGGCGTGAAAGTTAGATGCAGAGTGTAATGAATTTTTAAATAACATTAAAAAACGATAAATGTTAACAATTAGATAACATGGTGGAAGGAATGTTGCATTTCTTAACATATTATTACATGTCATCTAGTTGCATCTATTGACAAAATGAATTTTGGTCTTCGATTATGACTTTTTTACATTAAAAAAAAATCACCGAAGCAATCTTACAAATTATGGAAATTAGTTTTTTAGTGTTGAATGTTATTGAAATTATATAATTAATAGATGATTAATATTTTAGAGATCACCTGAATTTATTATTTTGGATGATACTTCACAATGAAAACAGGTTAAGTTTTATCATACGATAGTAGGATTCTAATGAAACTTAATGTATTGCTCAACCTTTGAAAAACAGATAATTAGTCTCGGGTTTTACGTTCATTGGTAGTGTATTTGGATTTTAGTTGAAACATTTAAATTAATTTGGTTCTCATTGAAATCTGCGTAAATATAATTGATACATATTTCCAATTAATGAAAATTTTTGTATTTTATTTTCTGTTGAGGTTAATCCACCCTAATTTATTAACCGAAATCTAAACGCTTTTGTAGTATTTTTGGTGGAAGTTGTCATTTTGTAAGTCTCAATGAAGTATTTTTGGTGAATTTACATTGAATGGAATTTTGAAGTTTTTACGTACGTTTTACAAACATTAGTTACACATCAAAGTTGGTTTGATAGAAAAGTTGAGCTAATGTTTTGAAGTACAGGATATCGCTTTATAAAGTTTCACCTGTTTTTTTTTGTCCATAGCAGAAACTCAAAAGTTATAAATTAGGTTATTTGTTTTTCTACTCACTTTCTTTTTGTTCTTACCAAAGTATCTCCATAAACAATGCTACTTTAAGCCAAACACTGACCCAATTGTTCATATTCATACAAGTGAAGAGTTCATAATTTGCAACACGACCAACTGGCAACAAGTTATATTTCTTCGCATACCAAGACCTCAGTAACAAGATTAAACTAAAAACAAATGGTAAGATTAAGTAAAGACAGTATAAGTTTATCATATGGATAACCAAAAACAATGTTGAAAAGGAAACTCATTTATTAGAAAATGTGGCAGCAGAAACAGAAAGTAAAACAGAAACTATAGATCTACATGTCTACCAACCCGATTGATTATCCAGCCTAATTTCCAACTATGCTAGACAACCTTCTTTTTATTTTCCAACTAAAATTTTCAAGTGCCTGATCCAATCTGTTTCTCATATTCCATTGGATTAGCTAAAGCTTCAGTAGGTTGATTGAAATCCACTGTATTAATGTCTCCGAAAGAGCTATGGTTATGGGGACCACTCCTCCCCCACAAATCATGTCCTTCATATGAAAATTTTGACTCAGAAGGAACAAATTTACCAATCCCTTCAGGTTCGCTGGCCGCAAGTGCATGGTTTGATCCCACAACAGGAATATTAACAACATCAGTATTCGGTCTTCCACTAGAATTTAAGGTGTCAACATTACTTAAAGTCTCAATTGCAAGTTCTGTCTTTGTATCTTCTAGCATATCAGTTTTTGGCAACTCCTGCTTCTCCTCGAAGTAGTTGACAATTTTACTAGTTTGTTCAGATGGCAAGACTTCAGGTTCAGTACATAGAGGGATCAGGTTGAATTCAATATTTGATATATTTGGTTCTCCACGAACCACCTCATTCAGATGATGTACACAAGGAACAACCTGCTGTCCAGTTTTGATCTCCTTATTGGTGTTGTCAATTGATGGAACCAGGTTGATGAGTTCAGATGCTTCTTCTGAGTCTTTTGTTTCTCCACCATCCGCATCAGATTCTTTTACCTGTATGGAGGCATCGAGTTCATGACGTGTTTCACCTTGTTTGATTGTTTTGTCATGATCAAACTCTGACATGATAGAGGTGGGCTGATTCACATGTCTAGGTTCAGATGTCCCCTGTGGAATTCCTCCACTGGAAATGGAAATGGGTATCAAAGTAGAGGCAGATTGATTCTCAGGTACTTGTGAGATGCTAGAATGAATCTCAGTTGGTGGAACTTGCTCTTCAGACACAGGTACCCGTAATTCTGGCTCAAAAGGTTGTTTGTTGAATAATACTACTGATGAGGGAACGGAAGAGCCATGTATCTCTGCATGTGGGTTAACAACTGGAATATGAATCTCTTTCCTTTTGATCATTTTGAGATGTGGAGCCACGTCGTTTTCTACAGAAACTGGAGAAAAGTGACCTGGTACAAACACCAGGCCTCTTAAAACAGCATCAGTGTTTGCTACCTTAACATTAAGAAGATATCCAGCATTAAAAGTTCCTTCAATGACACCACTTACAAACTTCCCCACCATTTCATCATCAACACAATCAGTTGTTTGGCTGGAGTACAACACATTGTCAGCATCAGGAATTACAGCTACATTCTCCCCTTGAACTGCACTTCCTTCTTTTCTTGGTCGACCACGTTTTCGTTTCACTGGAACATTTAAAGGAGTACCTAATCCTTGATTCTGTTGTTGGTTCATCTTCCAGAATGCCAATTACAGAGTTCTTTCTAGAAAATATATCTGAAAAAGAGAGAAATGTTATTCTTTGACCAAATAAAGTATGTCTGATTATCCAACATTCCTTAATCGTAATGCTGGATAAAATCAACAAGTGAATTTAAAGAAAATGTATGATTGCCCAGAAACACTAACTCCTTCGTTTGAAAAAAGAAAAAAGAAAAACAAGAAAGAAAAGAAAATGTAAGTATTTCAGCACCTGAACAAACAGATTTCCTAATGGGAAAAGTTAAGCATTGTTTTATTATGCAGCAGACAAAACAATTCAAAACTACAAGGGCAGAGACATTCTCACAATATTTTAACAGATGTAAATGAGATCAATATGGCAATGATTCATACCCAAAATTAAAATAATGTTGTAGAAAATAGTCGTTGGATTGTAACTTGGATCAAACCCCTAAACTAAGAATGGAAGAGACTTACAGAGTAGGAAGAATAAAAAAGAAAATTGTAAAGAAAGCATGGAAAACTCACAGATGGGTTAGGGCTATGGGGGCGAAATGGGATGGATATAATGAAAGACAAAAACTGCAACTTTTGTGGCTATGGCGAGGAAATGAATGTTTTCGCCTTTAATATATTATTTAAAACAAAGAACGAAAAAGACAAAAACAAGAGAGAAAAGAAAGTGAAGAGTGTTGGATTGGATCTATCTCTCTGTTACACTTTCTTTCCACACGTGCTTGGCTAATAATTCTTAGTTCATAACTTCCTTATTATAATAATCGAATATAGACATTTTATTTTTTATTTAAATATTTATTATATTTATGTCATTTATTTAAAATAAAAATAATTTCTTCATTAAAAAAAATTAATTTAGTATAAATTTGTAGTCAGACTGAATTAATGCTTAACCTAAACCACTCAATTTGACTAACTAATTAAATTAAATGTTCGAATATAAATTTGAATTATATTTAATTGGTTTAATAAGATTCGAATCTATACAATCTGATTATTCTAACCTCAACTTTTATATTTTGATTTTCTCATTTAGTGTGCTTTTTACTTTTGGTTTTCATATTGTTAGAATAAATTAGATGGGAAAGCCTATTTCAATGTCTTTCTATATTTTTTTTTCCTTCTGAAATATATATTTTAAAACTAAACTATATTGTTCATATAAAAAAATTAAATCTGTACTGATATACATAATTGTGTGTTTTCAAAGTAAATTATGTTTTGTATTAATATTTATGTATATATTTTGTGATCAACAGTGTTTTCAAAGTTTGCAACATCACTGATGACAAGTCAGTGTTGTATTTGTATAATATAACCTTTGTTAATTCAAATGATGCAGTTGAAACTTTTGAAGCAATCAATTACCATAGGGTTTCATGATTTGTTGCAAAAGAGTTTCATCATATAATAATATGAAAAACCAAAACTGCAGACCAGGTCATATTCTCTTCTACTGCTATCTTATCTCCAAATGAAGAAGCTGTTCATGAATGCTGCGTCTGCATTATAAAAATAAATACACATCTTCTCTCAGTTTTATTATATATACTTGACTCAATTATTGATATTTATTTTAGTTTTCTATACAGAATTTATTCAAAAGACTTAGTTCCAAAACATTCATTGATTTTACTCACTTCAAAACAACATGCTTTGACCTTATCTCATAATTAATAAACATAACCAGTAAATTAATTAGTAATAATTACTCAGCTTCATCATTTTAACTTTGATCTGCTTTCAAACACAAGCACCTATTCACAAGCAGAAACAACAAACAAACTGAAACATAAATCGCTTCAATCTCTATCTATATATATACTTTTCTATATACACAGAGAATCACTGTCTAGAAAAAGCTTCTCATGCAAGCCTTGAGGAATTAATCAAAACTGGCCTCAGGAATACTCTCTAGAATCGGCATCCACAATCTGTGAGCAACATCATCATTTCTAGCTTTCATCAACCGAAGCAGAACTTCTTCTGCAGAAGCTCTCTGGTGTTGTTGCTTCTCAAAAAGTTCTACCAACTCCTTCTTTGAAATCTTTATCTTCACTTTCCCGCTGGCATCAGGAGAAACTCTCAGCGTTTGCATAAGCTTCTCCTTCTGCCCTTTCCCTAAACTCAACTCATGATGACCTTTTCCAAATTCCTTGCTTGAGCTGCTCTTCTTCGACTTCAAATCGCTCCAGTCCTCGCCGTCCCACTCCATCGATGATGCAGGTTTTACACAGTTTCCCATATTTTTTATAGATGATTGCTTAAAACTGTTCAAGTGTATGATATCTTTGATCAACAACGTATATATATATTTAGAAAAAAATGAAGTGTGTGATGAGAGATTTGTGAGGTTTTGATGATAGCTATATACATATATATAGTAAATAATGGGAAGAATGGTGTATATTATATATATAATAATGAGGAGACACGGAAAGCTAGATCGGGTCTGATTGTTGTGCATGGCAGCCAAAAAGGTGGCTATATTGACCAAATAGTAAGGTTTGAAGGAAGGTGTTATTAAGAGTGTGTGAAATGAAAATGAGATTTAGCATCTTTAGCAGTCACTAACCGAAGTGACTGTCACTCTATGTCACTTTGTTTTATTAAATAATGCATGAAATTGCTGTTTGCATTTTTCTAATTCAATAATATATTCCTTTTTCCTTTAAATGTCTACCTGTGATGCCACCTTATTAATAAAAATTCATTTCTTCAAATCATCCTAAGTTTGTACTTAGTGTTTGATGCTTTTGCTAAACCCAAACTAATCACTTCATAGTTTTTTTAACTCATATATTTTATGGGAAATAAACATCAATATATCTGATCGGTTATAATTAAGATGGTGAAAGAAATTATTTTCTATTGAGAAAGATATGATTTATTCATTTTAATTGAAAAGAAGTTAAAATTGCTTAATAAAATATGTAGATAGATATAATTATGCCAAATGAATTGTTATTATTTTGAGAATATTTTATAATATTAATTACTTACATTGTGTTCCTTTGAGTGGAAGTTACTGTTAACGCTAATTAGAGAGGACGAATTTGCGAGATGCCTCGTGTTCTCTTCCACTTATTTGCGCTGATTTGCGATTAAAGATTTCAGCTGATTTGTCAAAAAGCACTGTTCAACCAATCCCGCAAATATGAGAAGATTTGGGGTGATTGTTACGGCAAAGACGTTTATACCCCTGTACGAAGACCCAGACGGTGTGGTTCCAGCACTGTGAAAGTGTCAAAGCAGGGCTATCCGGATACATTCAAGGCGTATCCGGATCCAGGTTGCTGTAGAAAATGCATTAACGGTGTATTCGGATACAAGTAGGGCGTATCCGGATCCAGTGGAACAACTTCCATGCACGACGATCCCCATCGACGTTCTTGGCGGCAGTTGGCGTATCCGGTTCCGTCTTCTCCAGCAAGTTCGGCTCTCTGGTTCGAGGTGGTCGAAGGACTTCGAAGGTTGGCGTAGTTTCCGGTTCGGTGGTGGATCCCCATCGACGGAAGCTGTGTGTTTTGGGTGTTGCCGGCGTCATTTCCGGTAGGGTGGTACCTGACTGCTGTTGACGAGAAGGGCGCACATGATGATGGAAGTTGGTCTGTCAGTGGTGTTCGGAGTGGTGACGGTGGCTTTGGTGTCCACGAGAAGGGCAGTTGGGGGTTGGGTCGTTGATGCAGCACGACGTTGTAGATGCAGCAGCAACACAGAAGGGAGTTTAACCATTTTTAAAAATATTTATTTTACTTAATCCCAATTTTTTTAATATTTTAAAAATTAATTTGACTTATTATAAATTAATTTCCTTTCTTTATTAACAATTATAAATTTAAATATAACATTAAAAAAAAACATTTTATATTACTAAAATAACTAGGGGCATTTTTGGTAATCTTTCATTTCTACCAATTAAACAAATTTTTTTAAATCTATCACATCAATCAAATCCTACACTAATTCTCACAAACTTTACCCTCAAATCCACTCTCAATTACCCACAAATCTACTCAAAAAAACAACAACAAAATTACCCTCAAATCCACTCAAATCATCTCCCCAAATCATCTCCCCCAAATCCTTTCATAAGAAGATAGGCTTAAAGATTTGTCAAAATTGTAGCGAGAACCTGAATTATCTTCTATATTTTGTATATATGTCTCATCAATCATGGATGATTTTCTACACATGTACGTCTTTCCATAAATCTCTTCAAATGACTTTTTCAAAAATAAATAATTGTTACACTAGAGTCTATATATGTAGAATTTTACTTGGTATTTAAGAGTGACAAAAAAAATATATATTAAATTTTACCATGTTGACCAGAATGATAAATGAATAAGTCTTTTCGGTATGATTCCGATGTATTCCAATTATAATACAAAACATTCATTATTGATAGAATTATAAGTAATTCTATTTTTTAATTTGGGTATTTGATGATATGAATCTATGTACATATTTTCATAATCCCCGTCTCCATACATGTTTCAATATGCATCTTCATTTTAAATTATTTTAACATCTATATTGTATTAGAGAATCTAAAAAAAATTATAATTGTTCCCTAACTTTGAGATATTTGATATTTTGATTTATTCGATTATAATTTTTTTTATATTTGATAATTGGAGAAAATAAAATAGGTGTATTTCACATTGAATTCTTTATGATATAATATTTTTATTTTTCCTATGATTTTTATTTTTTATAAAAAGTTATTTAATTAATATATGTAAAATAAAGAGCGAGTACAAGTATACATTTTATCTTATGTGGATGAGATGAGAAAAAAAATTGATATTCTTTTAATAGAAGAATGAGGATGATGATAATTTTTTACTTCGAAACGAGGATGAGTAATTAGTAAAACTCACACTCGCCCTTTATTTCAAAGTTATATTTTATTTTCACACTTTATAAATAATTTTTCATATTTTTTTTCGATCCTTTCAAGAGATATGCAGTATGCATAACTTCATCTATTATAAAGTTTTTTCATGAAAAATAAAAAATGATTAACGTTGTTAAAAGAAAACATAATTGTATAAGGTAGAAAGAGTCACACTTTAGCTAGTCAAACTGGTAACTTTGATAATTTATTATTAAGTTGTTAATGTAAACTAAGGAGGTCCATCCGGAAAACAACCTTATGTTTAATTAATAAAAGAGTAAATGTATTGGAGTATAATAATAATATAGAAGCGAGTAAATAATTGATTACATATTTCTTGCAATATTATCGTATATTTATAGGTTTTTGTTAGTTTTATTTATGTATTTCAAGGTCAAATTAAATACACAATTTCCTCAATTTTGGAAATCACAAATAAATCACACATGAAGGATCAACAAACTTTATCATTGATCAAATTTTGACATAAATGATTAATTCTGATATTACATTTTAACAACCACCAAATAGTTTACTTCAATTAAGCCACCATGTTAATACCAAAATATTCTACATTTCATCATCTCAATTTTCAATTATGATTTAAAAAAAAAATTCTTAAAAAAACCATATTTTCATTAAAGAAATTAGTTCATGTATTAATTAATTTTTTTAATAAATTTTATTCCATCCTTTTCTTTTCTATTGTTGTCTTAAAACGATGTTTATTGAACTTACCAAAACAGACCTGATAAATATATAAAAGACGGATAAGAAAAAGATGTATTAAAATTTTTACGTCGATTATATATGATTAAACTATAATATATTAGTAAAGTAAATCAAACTTATAAAACATATTATACTATAATAAAAGTATTTTCAATAGAGGACAACCTATTGAATAAATAATAATACTTTTAATTTAAACTAATTTTTCTAACGTGGTACAATTATTGATCCAGATAACATAAGCTCTTGTGTACCATAAAAAGTAACTTTAATTATCTTAGAAATTGTGAAAACAGATGAAATATTTCTTTCTTTTTCTTTTTGACCAACAGAAAGATGACATAAATAAAATGGTGTCAACGTGGTCTATGATCCATGAAATTCATGTGAAACACAGATTCCAAGAAAGAAGACGTACCATATCGCCAAATTTTAATTGTTGAATAATTTATTGACATGTATACTATACATGATCATATCTCTCACTTGGTTACTTTTTCATAAAATTTAAGAAATCTTGCTGTTGTAAAGTCACTGATGAAAGCTTTGAGCTGCAACATGAGTTGTTTGATATTGATGTGATGAACAACCGCTCAAATATCCTCAGAAATAGTCTCTAGAACAGGCCTCCACAATCTGTGACCACCATCATTTTCTCTCGCCTTTCTCATTAAGCCAAGCAGAACTTGTTCAGCAGAAGCTCGCCCATCAACATCTTCCTGCTTATCCAACAATTCTGCCAACTCCTTCTTTGATATCTTTATCTTCACTTTCCCATTCGCATCAGGAGAAACTCCCAGCACTTCCATCAGCTTCTCCTTCTGCACTTTCCCCGGATGACCTTCATCAAACACCTTGCTTGATGAAGCTGCCTTGCAACAGTTTCCCATCCTCACAGATTAATTGCTTAAAATTCTTTGACTATGTTGTGTGTGATTAATGAAGTGAAGCTGTGTTATGTATATATATAATCGGGTGTCCATGGATTTTGGAAAGTTGGAGTTTTGATTAATTTATAATATAATTGTTGGGTGAGGACACACGGAGACGTAGATCGGGTCTCATTGTCGTGCATGGCATCCCAAAAAGATGGCTCCTTGACCAAAAAATAGTATGGTCTTAAGCAATAGCATGTGTATGTTCCCACCATTTATCATCTTTTGCTTCTACATGTATGAAATAAAGGGGATGTATCGTATCTTTTCGACTGTAAAACAAAATCAACATATTGAAGTTGTGGGTGCTATTCTTCTTTTCTTCTCTCTCCCTCACAATCATAATGTTTCAGGATAATTTCCTATAATAAAAAAAATCCTATATCTACACCTCTTAATTTTTCTATACTTTTTTAAAGAAGTAAATAATATTTTTACCTTTTCCACTTAATTTAAATAATGTTATATTTCAAAATAAAATACTTTTTTATTGGTGTTGAATGAATTTGAAATAAAAAATTGGATATTGATGTATCCTTACCCTTTATTATATATGTCAGGGATTTGTTTTGTTGGACCCAAATTCTTTACTGCAGAGAATTTGTTCAACTTTCTTTTAAAACTTTGATGCTATGACCAATAATCAACATGCCAATATTAAGAAAATAATAAATTTTCCGTTAAAGAATTTATTTTTACAAAAATACAATGATCAAAAAGAAGTTTTGTCATAATCGTGATTTATCACAAAAAAAAAAATCAAATTTTTTACATTTCTGTTTTGGAGTTTGTTTGAACTTATACAAGTTCTTTTCAATTTTAAAATCAGTTTTTTTTTCTTATTTTTGATTCTGAAACTTTCAGGTTATTCCATATAATTATCTTCCTTTAAGTCACCATGAATAAAAGTTATTTTCATATGAAGTTAACCAATTTCTAAATTTAAACTTGTTGTCAAACCCAATACAACTCTAATTATGGATCAAAATATCTCTTCAAAATAAATCTTGTTCTTCTAACCAAGGNCGTTCATAACCAACTTTGCCTTTTACTTTAGTTGAGTTATTTTCTTTTGATTTCAATCTGAACACTTATTTATTTTTTAGTGTTCTCTTGTCTTAAAGCAGCTTTACCAATTCAAAGGTATGGTTCACGTGTACAAGGATTTCATTTATTTTTATATGACTTTTTACTACTTTGTCTTTTTCTTTATGCAACATACTATGATGTTTATCTTCATTTGAAAGTATACAAATAATTATGTGATAGAGAGAACTATGAGAGAGTATGTTTAAGAGTATCCATAACGTGGAGATAAGACGAAGAGGATCAAAGGAAAAAACAACCAAAATACGAGAGGAAATTTGCTATAATAGACCTGCAATTTGGAATATAGATACCCTAATTTTAATTGTATCTATATTGGGTAGGAACAAAAAATTATTTTGATGATGAAAAAAAGAAGAAGAAACAGTTTAAATTTACTATAGTCCAGGCAGATTTGCTTGGGATGAGAGATATACCTTTTCAATCAGTGATATGAAGTAAGAAAGGAATATAGAAATCATCTTTTTAATTGGTAAGTTTCAAGTTTTCTGTATATATGTTCCGCAAATAATGTAGAAAGGATATTTGGAAAAGATAATGGCTAGAAAGAAGAATGTAATCTGCATAGTTCACACTAGTCTTTATAGACATTTTGGGTCCGTAATTATTAAAATTGACAGTAGTATGAAACACAATATGCTATGTGTTTCATTCATTTCTTCATGCTCCAAGCCATAATAGTGTGTGATTTGTGACTGAGATTCAAAAACTGAAGAACCACATCAGAAACTGAATTGTTAATTACACGTCAAAAAGTTGTCTCTACTATAACAGTTTAAACATCGGAAAATGATATTTTAACACCATTTTTTTGACATCATTTTGACACTACACACGTGTCAAAATGTGGTTGGACGATTTCAAATTAAAAAAAGAAAACTTTGGTTTTTCTCTTCCAAATATATCCTTACCTTAACTTTTTTAATTTGAAATTGTCCAATCACATTTTGACACTTGTGCAGTGTCAAAATAATGTCAAAAAATGATGTTAAAATATCATTTTCCTTAAACATCATTAGGAGTTTGAATGAATATGATCCAAAGAGACCTGGTCAATGAAGACTTTCTCTAAAATTGTCCTATTCATATATTGAATTATTAATGTAATAAGTTAACTTTAATCTAAAAATATATTATCTCTCCTTCTAGAGTTTCAAATTGAATCCGCCTCGTCTATATGTATATATTAAGAGACTTCACTCAACGTTAACCCTCTCCATAACCATGATTAGTATTGTTTTAAGGTTTATAATATAGAGCCCCCAAAATGGATGTTCAATCAACCGTGAAGAGAGAAGTACGACCATGAAAATGAACAAGTCAAATAAAAGGAGAGAAGGATTACGCATTTAACAGTTTCCAATCATTCCTTTCTCTCTGTTGTACTATAATGTTCCAGTTATTTTTATACAGATAAAATGAAGATATCAAACAGCTACACCAGTTATGCAAAACAGCCATACTTGTAGAAGTTTTACGAATACCAGATGCATAGCCTCGGCATGTTTTTTCTTGGAAATAATTTTTAAAAAACAAAATGGAATTTTATATTAATATAAATGGCTGGTTTAGATTCACTTGTTGAAACTTATCTGCATCGGACTAAATATTGTCATTTGAGAAATACTACTGAAATTCAATAGAAAAATATATTTAAATTTTATTATATCATCAAGTTTAGTTAAAATTTAGTAATAAATTGCACAAAAATGAAAAATAAAATAAAAAAAAAAAAAACTACAATCTATTATAAAAATAATTATTAAAATTACATACAAGTCTTTTTTTCTACATAGGTCCAATATATATGTTTTGTTTATTTATAACTAAATTAAATATGTTTCAAAGAAAAGTTTAGTCCAATATGAATTGAATTCAAATACTCTCTCCTATTGATTTGCAACACAATATGAAGGCATTCAAATTAAGTTAGATTGGTCTAGTTTTGAATGTAAGCCAAGCTAACCTGACCAGTAACAATTATTCACATCTAAATATAATACATATTAATTCATTTATAGTATGATTTCCATAATAAAGCAAGTTTAATTTCCATGTTCATTGCCAACAATGTTAACTTTACAATAATAATTTATCATTGGGTTATAAACATTAGTGTAAGTCATACCTAAGTACCACCAGTATTTAAGAAAACTTAAATATTATATATATATATATATATATATATATATATATATATATATATATATATATATATATATATATATATATAACTTTAAAGCCATTGCAATAAATATTATTATTACGTGCTATTAATTTTTTGACTTTAAATCTTATCATTTCAAATGTCAAAGTCAATAATAATAAGGATGCAAAATTAGTGCAAAATAATAAGAGAGTTTAGTTAGAGAAGAAAGAAAAGACTGAGAAATAGAACCATCAGAAACAAATATCATTCTCTTATTAGAAGAAGTATTTGTGAATCAATTCACTATAAATTAAAATGATTTTTTAAACTACAAAATTTACTAAATAAAATTCAATAGCCACCTATTCATGAATATATGGTTGATATCAATGGAAACCAACATCTGAATTTTACTGTGAGGTTTGAGGTCAAGGCTTCTGAAGATAACTTCATCTAAATGGATTGTAATTATTTATATAAGAAAAGAGAAACCAAGGAGAGAGAGAAAGACTAAAAAACTATTATTTACTTTTCAAAGGTAGATACAGAAGCTTTATACAAAGGAACTCTGCAATTAAACAACAGAAAAGATAACTACCTAAAGTATGCAAAACACATTACGTAATAATTTATTCATAAGAAATACAAGCTGTTCTATACAATTAACTGACACAGATAACCTTCTCTATATGCAAGCCTTTTCCCACAGATTCTTGTGTCATCTTCAATCAACTAGACTCAGGAATAGTCTCTAGAGCAGGCATCCACAATCTCTGACCAGATTCATGATCTCTGGCCTTCACCAAGCGAAGCAGAACTTCTTCTGCAGAACCTCTCACTGCTTGCTTCTTATTTACCTGTTGTTGCTTCTCCAACAACAGTTTTTCCAACTCCTTCTTTGAAATCATTATCTTCACCTTCCCATTCGCATCAGGAGAAGCTCTCAGCGACCCCATATGCTTCAATTTTTGCACTTTCGCTAAACTCAGCACATCACCACCACTTTCGTCAAACACTTTTCTCGAGCTCATCTTCTTATTCGACTTCAAATCACTCCAATCCTCTCCGTCCCACTCCATTGATGATGCCGCCATGCAACAGTTTCCCATATTTTCTCAGATGAACAAAATCTACCAAAAGATTGCAGATTGCAGATTGCAACAGTTTCTGATGATTATAAGGAGATTGGTGGAGTTGAAGCTGATTCAACCTGGTACTTACGTATATATATGTATAAGGGGTGGGGCATGATTTTTTTCAGTATTCCATTCTCATGACGGCTCTTACAACTAAGGTGGCTTTCTTGACCAAACAGTACAATTCCAAACATCACGTGTATGTCGTGTTCGTGGTACGACTAAGCTTTAGGGTTTTCAGTTACCCAGTGAATCTTGGAATTGGAATCTTTTTCTCTTTGATTAATAACTGTCACTGTTGGATTAATC
Organism: Vigna radiata var. radiata; assembly: GCF_000741045.1. Taxonomy (NCBI): domain Eukaryota; kingdom Viridiplantae; phylum Streptophyta; class Magnoliopsida; order Fabales; family Fabaceae; genus Vigna; species Vigna radiata. Next base: position 50,469,544 of record NC_028357.1, on the reverse strand, counting down.
ATAGGGGTGTCATCTTTGAATAAACACACATATTCCGCATATTAATTAAATTCCTATCCCAAGTCAACATTTGAAGCTGCTTAGAAAAATGAATATTTTCTACGTTTTTTTTTTCTTCTTTTACCTGTAGAAAGATATCCTTAACAAGCTACCTGCAAAAACAACAGTAATTCTTCACGTAATCTTATTATGATATGCGAATGATTGAAATTTTCCGTACTGCATCTTCATTAGATGTCGTGATGAGCCACTTAATTCATTTTCACGTAGCCAAATTAAATGACTTTTTGATACACGGATCCATTTACTCTCTGGTATAATCATTCAGAGAAAAAACCTTCCTGTACAATGTGAATTGAAGGTTAGAACACAATAGAAACAGCAAACGTAAACCCTATCTAATTATATTCCTTAGTTAGAATTTTATCTTATATCCCTATTTTTTAAAAAGAATTGTATGACTTTACCAATTTTGATTTTTATTCTTCTTATTATTTTTTATTTGATCATTATTATTTTTATTATTTTTTCTAGCAGTGAACTTAATTTTATCTACATCATTCAATCAAATTTTGAAAGAGGAAAAAAAGTACTTAAAATGAAGATAATATCTTTGAATATTAAAACAACCTAAATATTATATAATATAAGAAGTTTTATATGAGTTGAGTAGTTTATATTTTCACTTATTATAACTATCGAAAACTACTTTAACATAAAATTATGAAGAGATTATTGAGCTCAAAACTTAAGATTGGAGAATCATTTAAAATTTTAGACATTTAAATTCAAAAGTTAAACTCTTAGCTTCAAATAATTCGGTTTTTCTTTTCCTACATGCTAAATTTACATTATAATTTTTTTCACAATTTTTTTAGTGAAAGTCCATGTACATAATGTAATGTTTTCAACATTCATTTAAATCATCACGTTAGGATTATAGACTTTCAAAACATTGACTTAAAATTCATATATAAATGTATTATTGATGATGCTTTTCTTATTCATTTAACTTCTAAAGTCACTATATAACGTAATTTTTAATAGTATGTTATTAATAATGGCAATATATTGGAATTTAAGTAGACTTTTTTTTTTTTCAGATTAATTTCTCGTGGATTTTGTTCGATACTTGTTCAGGTGTTTGAAAGTTAACTCGACGGAAAATTAGACTAGTAAACTTTGTGTTTTAATTTAACTTAAAGTGTGTTGCTTTTATAATTTCACAATTAAGATGAAATTAATATGCAAGTCATTTATGTTGTGAACCAATTTCACATATATATTTAATCCACTATATTATTATTTTTATATTATCTTTTAACGTAAATATCAATCTTGCATATTTTTTTTCAATAATCATATTTTTGTGTTTTTTGTATTTGAAGAATGAATGGGTTATGACAAGTAAAAAGTGGTAAAGTAAAGAAGATGGAGATAGATTATGCTATTAAAGTGTAAATTATAAAAACTAAATTAATACAAGAAATATATGAAAAGCAATGATCCACATTGAAACAATGATTAATGAATTTATCATTTTTCATTTTGGAGACATTGTTATTAGAGTGTTTGAATAATAATCACAATTTGTGACTCCAGTAATATAAATCGAAATCGATTGAAATAATTTATTGACAAGGATTCTCCTACAAGTTTAGATGAAAATGGATTCTTGGTGTTGTATAGAATGAATAAGGTATTTGAATGAATGTATAAAAAGTTGTAATCTTGAATGAATCAACAACCCTCAGGAATAGTCTCTAAGACGGGTCTCCACAAATGGTGAGGAGAATCCTGATATCTTGCTTTTATTAAGCTGAGCAGAACTGCTTCTGCAGAATTGGTTTTCTTACCAATCAACAGTTGAGCCAGCTCTTTCTTTGAAATCACCATCTTCACCTTCCCATTGCCATCAGGAGAAGCTCTTACCGCTCCCATAAGCTTCTCCTTCTGCACTTTCCCATCAAACACCTTCTTCGTCTTCAAATCACTCCAGTCCTCGCCGTCCCACTCCATTGACGACGCTGCCACACAACAGTTTCCCATATTTTCTCAGATGTAAGTACGATCAAAGTTGCTTATAATCCTTTGAGTACGATGCGTATAATTAATAAAATATTAAGTCCTTGCTATTAAAAATGAAGTTTTGTGAGGATGGATATGTGTTTGAATTTCGTAGGTAACATATATATATATATAGAGAGAGGAAATGGATGTGGATGATGTAAGTTGAGTTATAATTTATAATTGTTGTGACGGCACCTAGAATGTGGTCTGGTTCTTGGTCATGTCCGCTGCAGGTGGCTTCCTTGACCAAATACTATCATGTTATTAAAACACGTGTGTGTTATGTCCGACCAAGCTTTATCTTTTGTTAGTGTGTGAAATTAACGAGTGACTGAGTGAATAAATCTTCCATCTTCTCTGGTCAATCAACATTTCCTCTTCAATTTATCCAATATAAAAGTTGGGAATTAAAAAGATACTACAAGTTCCTAGTAATTACAATTTTCTTGTAATAATATCAAAGAGAGTTACCTCCTAAGTTGAATATGTTTGAACCTCAAACACAGTCCACAAAACGACAATGATCGAAGATTAGGTATTATAGTATGCCATGACTAAGAGTGGCCATTAGATTGAGACGCCAAGTAGGAAAAAACAAAAAAAATTATATATATGAGGCACATCATGGGTCATTGAATCATTCCTTATTATTCTTATTCTTATCTCAATCCAAACATCATTCTCCATTCGGCTATCGAAAAGAGATGAGGTATTACATTTTCAACGCATATATGTAAATAAAACAGTCAAAAAGTTTTTGTTTTTTGAAGCATAATTTGTCGTGATGCAGTCCTTGTTGGCAGAGGTAATGTGGGCCTGAGCTAAAATAATAATGTATGAATAGTTTACGAATATGAACATAATAAATGAAAATGTCTCTTACAAGGACCACGTGAAATTTCACGTGTTTTCCCAAGTAAACAAAAATTAAATAACCTACACATTAAGACATGAACATAAATTTGAATAAATGAATGAACAGGGGGTAAGGAGTTTATTCCAAATATGTTTTTGTTTGAAAACTAATACATTTTCTCCTTTAATTTTTTCATAATCTATAACGTGAAAATAGTAAGTGAAGTTAGATTGATGAATTGATGTTTTATTATACTATTTATTTGTTTTTGCTTTATGATTGACATATACAATGATGATTTATTTTTTTATTTCTCACATTTATATTTGTTTGTGTTGAAACTTTACTTGGTAATGGGCTCGTTTTAATCTAACGCATATTTTAGAGGGTTAAGATATTAACTTGTTTTGATACCCTAAGTTAAGGGAAAAAAAAAAAGAAATGATAACTTTTTTTAGTGAAAAAATACGAAAAAAGTTAAATGTGTATGTAAAATACTATAAATACTTCTCATAGAAAAAAAGTACTCAAAAATAAATTTATTTTAGTTATTTAATTCATCAAACCATCTTATCACAAATTTGATGGAAACGACTTATATTTTTTTTTCCTCCTCTTCTTTTAAGAAAAGTGAAAAGAAAAAAAATACAATTTTTTTCACATTTCTTTATTTATTTTCCTTTTCGTTTATCTTGTTTTTCTCGTACCAAATACACTGCAAAAGTATATAAAAGGTACATATAGTGAGATTAAGTTATGCACACTTTGGTATACATCATCATTTTCTTTCATAGAATTTAATTTTGAGCTATGTTAGGGAAGAATGTATTAATATAGGAGAACTTTAGATTAATTTTGCATTACCTGAATCTTGTCCTTTTTGGTGAATATGGTACTGATAAATTAAATATGATATTTTAGTATACCATTATATCTAATACCACATAAATCATGTTAGCTTCAAGGTCAAGTAGATCTAATAAATTATTAAAGAAGACTGAAAAGTAAAAATCATATGGATCAAAAGTGAATAAAAAGGAAATGACTCAATAAATAAATATACTTGCATAATAAATTAAATAGGGAAGTTAATTTTGAAAGATGATGTTTTAGAATCTGAGAAAAATTCTCACATTTACATTTTAGTGATTAATTACCATCATAGAACATTCAAAATCATATAAGATGTTACGGATTTTAAATATAATTCAATTTGATTAGGCTTAAAAATGCACATGTTTTACTCCACTCACCCACTCACTCCATGCCTAAAATTTCCTCATAAGACATGTTCCAATCCTGGCAAAAGTCAAGAAAGAAAGACAGATTTGGAAACCATCTAAGTGAGATATAACATATTACATTGAAAGAGGGAGAGACAAGTTTATAATGCAAAATTTTCTATAGATCATACACTCCAATTTACTCTATTAAAGGCTAATTTTACCCAAAATATTATGATTATTAGGTTTGTAATGTTAGTTAAGAGTAAAAAAGTCAAAAGATGTAATATTATATATCTTCATAATGATTAAGGGATTAAAATGCACTAGACATGTACTAAAATGGATAATATTAGAGACATGGGCATGCTTTATGATTGCAAGAAAATAGTGTATTGGGTAGTGTTAGATACTATGAAGTAGCTTTGAGATAGAAAGAATTTGTCAAAGTAGTATAGTAAGTAGTGAATAAATGATCGATTAAAATGTAATTAGTGTGTTATATTTTATACAAGTAATGTTATGGTTTAAGAGTAAAAAAATATAAGACATAAAGGAAAAGAAAAGTATTATATAGTTATGATAATAAAGTTGAGAAAAAATAGTTTTACGATTTAAAATATCTTTAGATTGAAGAAGGTTTTTTGGATAAAATATGTAAAGATGATTTTTTTTTTAAAAAAAAAAAGTGATTAATAAAGTATTGTTACTTCTTCTTTTTCGTTCCCATTATCAGATCTTGAACCTTTTACAAACATAATATAAGCATAGTGAAAAAGTAGAATTTATATCTGCAAAACTGTTTAAGAAACACAAGTTGTTAAAAATTTATATTGAGCCTTTGTTGTTAAAAACTAATTTACAAAAATAAAGCAGTTACAAAATAAAGAAGTGACAAAAAATAAGTAGCAACAAAACAAAATTTGCGTATATAATAATTAAAAATAATTAAAGCTTTTTTTTTCTTGGCACTTATTAGCTTATAAGCAACTAAAGTTTGCTTTTGGACCACAAAATCAAATTGGATAAAGAAAATATGAACATGGTGTTAGATGCAAATCATAAGAAATCCTATAACAAAGATTGTATCGTGGACTCATTTATTAATAATATAACTTTCAGACCTAATTATTCACATTTAAATTTATATTTAGAAAAGTTCAATCAATCTTACTTATAAATAAAGATTCTTTTAGATTCTCGTAATTATAACTTTATTATCATGAATATATCTAATTCAAAAGAAAACAAAAGAAAACTACTTAGAGACACATTCTACTTTCGGTCCATAAAACAGTCAAGATCACAAATTTAAAGTGAAATACAGTAAATATTTGATAATGATTCAATATAATTTAAAAACTAATATTTAAATAAATTATATGTAATTAAAAATTAAAATTATTGAAAGAGTTTAGGAATTAAACTATGAATGAATACATACCTTTTTATTAATTTTTCTTATTTTAGAACATGTTTTTAAATAGAATTAAATTCTAAAAATAGCGCATGCAAAAGAGTGAGGGGCGTGATGAAATTTATGAATGGAGAGCAGCATCACATCTTAACACATTCATTCTCCAACTAAACCAAACAATGAACAACACTCGCAAACATCCCATTTCTTCCGGCCAGGTCCCTTCCGCCACTTCTCCCGTCAATTTCCGCCGCTCCACCCCCAAAATTCATCTCTCCGCCAGGAAGCTCGCGGCGCGTTTATGGCACTTCCGCTTCTTCCACCGTTCCTCTTCTCACAAGGTATACACTATTCTTCACTTCACAACATTCATATTCGTTCACTTTCATACATTCACAAACCTTATTTTCCGTTATCCCTGTCCTCAAGCTTCAATCCTCTCCACCACCACGTGTCAAGCTCACAGAGGAAGAGGCCACACAAGGTGATAGCAGGAAGCTTCTCAGAGACACCAAATTAAACGGTGGATCTGTTGTCTCTGTTCTTCTCTCGGAGCTCCTTCGGGCTCAAACCTGCATTAACAACCTCAAATCCTCTAAGAAAAAGCTGGAGGAGGAAAAGTTCCTCTGGAAGCGTCGGGAACTGAAGAAGAACGAAGCAGTGTTGGAGGAGTTAATGGATAAGTTAGCGAGGGAAAGGAGAAGTAAAGAGAGGATGGAGTCACTTAACTCCAAATTGGTACATGAGTTGTCCGAAGCAAAATTATATGCCGAGCAATTTATGATTAACTACAAGGAGGAAAGGAGAAAAAGAGAAATAATAGAGCAAGTGTGCAACGGATTGGCGATGCAAATAGGAGAAGACAGAGCTAAGCTGGAGGGGATTCGCGAGGAGATGGAGGAAGAGAGGAAGATGTTTCATATGGCAGAGATGTGGAGAGAGGAGAGCATTCAAATGAAGCTACTCGATGCCAAACTTGCCCTGGAAGATAAATATACCCAGATGATCCACTTGATTGCGCATCTGCAGAGTTTCTTGAGGTCAAGAGGTGATGAACTGGGTGCACCTCAATCACCCAACGTTGAACTTTCATGTGATTTCACCCAGTCAAATCATGTTCTCGACACTTTGAATGAGATCAAAGTTAAAGAGACGGTGATTGGAGTTGAGCCCTGCTTCCTTTCCACTCTTACTGCTCCCTCTTCCACCGTCCACATTGTAAGTCTTGACGATAATCTTCACGATGCTGACCAAAATGTGAATGGATTAGGGAGTGAAGCAGAGCGTTGTGAAAATTCAGAGGATGGTTGTTGCAAACAGTCTGACTCTTCTGTCAGGCTTGCAACACGTTCTGTTAAGAGCCGTGGGTTCAGACAATGGGAATTATTGGGACCACGAAATTTTGCAGACTCGATGAATCCACACATCACTCGTGGGATGAAAGGGTGCATAGAATGGCCACGAGGCATGCCCAAAGTCAATTCCAAGATAATTCCCGTGGAAGAAAGAGTGCGAAAAGAGAAATCTCAGTTGCAACATCTACTTAAACCACACCTTGAAAGAGAACAAGTATACAAACAGAATTGAATAAAACTCCATTAATTTAATTTTGCATAAGAAACACCCCTCATCACAGATTTTAGCTTATATTCGCAGAGAATAGCGTTGTTTTATTAAATGAATTATGAGTGTGTTGATTCCGTTGTAGAGAGCAAACCATATATTGATAGTAAGAAGTATTATTATTCCTTGAAATCATGTTATGCAGACTTTCTAGTGATCTGAGAATTTGTTGAATTTGATGAGCATTGTGTAGTGTTGGTATTGGTGCTCCTACTTTCCTTGGGGCCCAAGCTGGAGAATTTATGAAATGATAAATTGGTTCCTTATGATTATAATGGTTATGAGAGGATATTGTGGGAATTATAAGGTATTTGAGTAAAAAGAAAGCAATGATGATAGGAGATGATTTGCTTTGGCAGTGCTACATTGATTGAATGATTAAGAGTGATAAGAAGAATGTTGGTGGAGAAGAATCCGGCGCGCCTGATGATGCGCCTATAATTTTTGCTGTCTTTCTTTGCTGGCAGATATGGTTAGCTATCTTTATCATGGACCCACCTAATCCACTCCACGCTGCTGTTTCGTTAACACAATTTTGTTTTTTAATTAAAATAAAAAATTATATTTTTAATTATGTGTTCTTGCCGAAACGAGACAAGGATAACTATCTGCCTATAGGTTTTGTGTTTATCTGTGTATAAAGGTGAACACATTTTGACACTCAATCAGAATCTTTCTCTTTAAATTTTTAGTATTTCAATAGTAAATCAAAGTGAATTTATAGAGTTTATAGGAATATGATCAATTAATTTACCTGTTAATGATTGTTAAGCAAACCTTAACCACTTAACAGTAGTCGTTGCAACATTAATTGTGTCTTAATTTTGTTTAACTATTGTCAGAACTGAACAATCATGAAATGCTTTCTTACACATCAACCATTCGATTCTTACAGTCAGTTTGTCACCGTATCGGATCGATCCGTTATAAGCTCATGGTAACATTATACATCTAATAAAAACATCTAATATTGAATTTTTAATGGTTTTCTTATATGTAGGTATGTTAATATGGTAGAAAGTGTAGTAGATGATTCCTTGGTCCTGGTGGGGACTAAACATGAATTTGAATTTGAGTGAGTGAAGTTAAATTCCCAGATAAGTTGTTATGCTATCCATTGTAATAAGGAACTTTCCTTTCATTCATGCATATATTGAAATCGGTGATTTCATCATTACGTTTATTGCACAGCTCCAATATTTTCTTCATAGGTGAAGGTGTTGAATGATTTTTACTTTCTCTGCTTCTGATTAAACAAAATGAAACAAAAATATAGGGCGATTATTATGTGCATAAAATTGGTGATGCATAGATATAGATATGAAAAGTGGTAGTAAAGATGTGTAATATTTGAACATATTCATTGATGATAGCTACCATAGGATTTGGTGGACCAATGTTAAAGCTCTCACAAAGACACATTTTTTTTATGGGTAGCTAAAAAGGAGCCGAAAGAACAAAAAAGAAATATATCTCAGGGCCCATAAAAAAGAAGAAGAGAATTTTGATATATTTTACAATTAAACTACTGTTAATAACAGAAAACACTGTGTAGTTACTGATTTTACATGTATTAGATGGGATGTGATGTGAAACAAGAATAAAATAAAACTGATTTTACATAGAAATGGGAAAAAGTTGTTCAATTTAAATTCAACGAAAAAAAGAGTGAATGAAAGTATGATTATATTGAAATTAGAAATGGGGTAACTTTAAAAAGTAAAATTTAAGAGAATTAATTTGCGCTATTAAAAGAGAATATAGGACAAAAGAATAAAATAATATTATATTAAATAAGAGATGTATTAAAAAGGTATAATTCTGAAAATTTTAAAAAGATTTCTTGATTTAAAACTTAAAGGATCTTTGTTTCATGTAATATAGACCCCACTTCAAACAAAAGTAGGATAAATAATTTTCAATACTTGTTTTTTATTTACATTCTTCCAGTACTTTTAACACGCATTATTTAATAAGTATATTAATTTATTTTTTATATTACCAATTTTAATACAAGTTTTTTTTTAAATAAAAAAACATATTTAATATTTGAATAACAATAATAATAATAATAGTACTATACTATTTATTATTATAAAAACAGCAATAATAGTTAAATTTATTTTAGTAAAAAAAAATTTACTTATTTCAGAAAGTTAATGTCTATTGTATTGATATACATTTTACTTTTGTTTTTTTAATTTTAAGAACATATTAAACAACCGATTTACTTTACAGTCAAGAGCAAAATGATTTTAGAAATATTAAATATAATATCTATTTATTTATGAAAATTTATGTACAAGAATATTTTATTTATATGTTATTTAATAAAAAATAGATAAAACGATCACTTTTTTTCTTTCAATTTTACTACTATCAAACGGAGATATATAAGTGTGTATAATGTTAAGTAACAAATGTGAGAGATAAATAAATTATTAGAAATGATTCCAAAACATTTTAGTATACACAATATTAATTTTAATATACTTTTATGACCTTAAAATATGAATAAAGAGATGAAGATATTATTAAAATATAATATTTTTTTTAAAAAAAGTAACAAATATATTTAACATTTTTACTCGCTTTATTTTCATTCCCTTTCTAATCCAAACAATGGAAAGTGTATCTTATCTGGAGTATGTTGGTTCTTTTGCTTCTTTGCACACGGAAGAGGGGAAAATATGCAAAAATCATACCAGTATTGATAATGTGAATTTTTTTTTATATATATTTATTGTAATTTTTCAATAATATCTATTATAAGTTTATGAATTTAACAATAATTTGATAAAAAATTAAGAAATATAAAAGAGATGATATAAGTATATTTAAAGGGTATGAAAAAAACAGTTAAAGAAGTTGAGCTAGAATCCTAGATTGAGTTTGTGGATAAAGATAAAAGCATAACAGTGAATGATTGGAGTTGCAATGTTTCAACTTTTTCCTTCATGGACTTTCTTTTACCACTCCCAAGTACAACTTTCAATACATGGCTCAGAATAAAAGCACAGCATAGGATGCTTGCCACCACTGAGGGGTCTAAATCTACCACAGTTGGACCTATGGCCCAGGGGCCCACTCCTCCCATCTCCAACCAATTCCTCTCCTCTGGCCCACTCCACTATCTAAGGCCCATTCAAAACTCTCATCAATAATCAACACTGCATTTAAAAGACCTAACTACAGTTGGCCATTTGGGTAAACCTTTCTCACTCCAACCGGGCCTGGGCCCAAGGCCCGTTCTTTCTTTCATAAATGTTTTTAGTTTATTATAATTATTATTATTATTTGCTTTTGACGTGAGAATACGACAGGTGGCAGCAGTGTGGGTCCCAGACAATTGTGGACCGCTGAATGTGGTGAAGAAGATGCCTTTTAGAAATCCATGGTGTCATTAGCATGATCGATTAAGTGTTTCTGTAACCTTATTTTTCACAATAAATTACAACCTGTCATTGTGTACCCACGTGGAAGAGATTGAGACATCATAAACGGACCCTTCTTTCAGAATCTTACACGTGGTGGGTTGTAAGAGGTTGCACAAACGCTACCCACGTGGACCCTCCCATCTTTATTGCATCCTTCTGTTTTGCAACCATTTTAAAATAATATCAACGAAGAAAAATTTAAAAGATATGGCGTGGTTGACTAGAACGATGAAATTATTATAATCCACTAATTTCTTCAAGTGTTATTTCGTTTTAAATAATTACATAAGTTGTTAATTTCTTTTGGAAATCTCTTTATGCGAATTATAGCCACCATCAACAAAAAAGGAAATTATATGGAAGAACTCAACCTGCTTGTAAGGACGCCATTTCTGCATTATTTTCTCTGTCAATTGAAATAATAATTATTTTACAAATTTGTTTTTGGATGGAGACACATCTTAAAACATCTTTATTGCAAAGAACAATGATATTTTAACAACACTTTTTGACAACTTTTTTGACAACGGGACGTGTTACCATTTCATTCGTCTGTCTGAATTTATTTTAAAAAAATATTTGAAACGGACCAATCATAAGCTGCCACGTACGCGTTGTCAAAAAGTTGTCTAAAAAAGGGTTATTAAAGAGACGTTTTTCCTATTGCAAATGTTGTAACCAGTAGGATACTTCTCATTTTCTCTCAATAACTTACTCTCTTTGTTTATATACTTCATTCCTGTTTTATTTATTTTTTATAATAAAAATTAGTCTTTATAGTAACATTTATACAATATTTTTTTACAGTTAACATTAAAAACCAACTCTTTAATTATATATTCAAATGTTTGATTTTTTTTTCACTTTTTATATTACACAGATTTCACGTTTATCTGGAAAATAAATTTACGTATAAGTTTTTTATGAATAAATAAATCATTTTTATTTAACTCGTTCGTGAAAGTGAAAGAAGTAAAATGCTAATCATTTTAAATCATTGTTATATATATATATATATATATATATATATATATATATATATATATATATATATATATATGCAATTTATTAGTAATTTATAACTTTTATCTCTTTAATATTATTAACATTTATTAAAACTTCTAAAATTATGAGTTAGAATTGTAAAAGTGAGAGCACACAAATCATGATTTTAAAAAATTGTTAAATAATAGAAATTATATTCAAAAGAGAGTGTAGATTATGGGTCACAACGGATCGGGTCAAACAGAGATAGTACCTATCCGTAATCTAACTTGAAAAAAAAAAAAATCCACCTAATCCTTTATCTGCAAGAATATCTGCTTAAAAAATATTTATGGGTATTTTAAAACTAGTAGATACCCGTGGATATTCGTGGATACCTACAAATATTTAAAAAAAAATATTTTTTATAAATTATTAAAATAAAATTTTTAAATAAAATTACAAAAAATATATAAAATTTAATATAAATTAAATAAAATATAAATTAAATTTTAATTTTAAATAAATTTAACCTTATAAAATATAAATTAATGTTAATTTTAATTAAATTTAACTTAATAAAATATAAATTAATTTTTTTATTTATTTTTCGGGATATTGGATATCCACGGATATAATACCTGTTTATAAAAAGATATTAAAAACTTGTTACTTATAAAGTAGTAAATATTCGCGGATATTAACTATCCGTTGCAGACTATATCTGTGAGTGTGCAGATTTTTTTTGCCATCACTGTTGCATATTCTAACATTTCTCTTTTAAAAAAACGTGATGAAAATAAATATTTTATGAATAAATGTAGTCTTCTTACTTTTTTTTTTCTTAAACGATTTCTTATATTACTTTACATGTCTTTTTAAGATACTTCTATGAGTTTATTTTATTTTTCTCATTATAAAGAAATCAATATTTAGATCGTACCCGTTACTCATAAAAATTTATTAAACATGCTTGTTATGTTTATTTTGTATGAGAGAAAATCCAAATTCAATAAATGATGAAGTAATGTTTTCTAAATATTTTCATGCGAGACAAAGTCAGATTCTAAAAATCTAAAACCTTAGTGTACCTGTTATTTGTTGAACTAAAAAAACTTATAATTAAAAAAAATATTTTATTATTATTGTAAACATTTTAAAGTGAGTGATCTCAAAAGTACAGAATGATTAGAATTATGAGTGTACTTTGAATATGAGCCGTAGTTAATGGTATGAATAATTGATGTACGGAAATTGATAAAAATCGTGTTATAAAAGAGTGATAATTTGAAAAAAAAACTGAAGGTGTATTGGATAAAAGTGTTGAATAATGTTTTGTTTCGGTATATGTACTTTGAAAAATGTTTGCATTAGTTACTTTCACAGCTTCAGTTTTAATTTAACCGGACAGGATATGGGAGGAAATGCAGACAAAATGAAGTTGAAACTCAAATTGAAATGAAATTAGAGAGAGAGAAAAAAAGGCTATATAAACACCTCCTCCGCTACGCTCAAAGCTTATGCCCAAGCAAAACCAGGTTCCAAACAAGAACAGGAACAAGAAGCGCAAATGGCCAAGGGTCGAAAATTCCCCGCCACGGCCCGAAGCGAGCGCTTCTTCGGAACAATCTACTCATCTCAGGGCTCCGCCGCCGTCGAACCCTCCGAGTTCCGGGAAGAGGACGTGTGGTCCACGCTGGAAGACCGTGAAGGAGACGTCAATGCCTCGCCGGGACAGTGGGAGCCACGCGAGTGGCCGCGGCGTCGGAACACCAGGGAACACCAGGGGCACCCTCACGTGGGGGGTTTGTCGTTGGCATTCGAGGATCCGAATGGGTCAAGTGGCGGCGGTGGTGGTGGTGCCACGAGAATCGTGCACCACCAGTACCGCGCGCAGCACGACACCGTGTCGTCGTCGCCACGTGGTCGCCATCACCAAATGGCCACGTCAGCTCCCGTGAACGTGCCCGACTGGAGCAAGATCCTCCGTGTCGACTCGGTCGAATTGATGCACGAGATGGACGACGGCTTCGACGACAACGACCCCGAGATGGTTCCGCCGCACGAGTACCTGGCGCGCAGCCGCCAGATGGCATCGAACTCAGTATTCGAGGGCGTGGGGCGCACGTTAAAGGGCCGCGACATGAGACGAGTTCGCGAAGCCGTTTGGAGCCAGACCGGGTTCGACGGCTGAGTTGTTTCCTCCGGTTTGATTTTTGGAACATTCGATCTTTATAGTTAGTTATGATGGGTGGTGGGCGATTTAAAAATTTTGGGGAATTTAAAAAGAAAAAATTAAACAGATAGATTTTTTTGGGGTTATTATTATTAAAATTGAATGAGTGATGGAGTCGGGTTAATAGAGTCCGACCCGGAGGTGATTGGTGGGAGAAAGAAAGTAGATCTGTATTGTATTGGAGGTAGCACATGAGATGTTATAAAATCTGTTTTGGGATAATTTGATATTCTGGTTGAATTGAAGTCATAATAATAATAAGAATATTTTAGCATTGAAAGTTGGATGAGAAGGAGACAAAGGAGGGAGCATGAAGCATGAAATTTTTATTAACTAAACAAAGTCTCTAACGGAACTTGGGTTGGTTGGTTCTTGTGCAAATTCTCAGAATCACATATATTCTCCAAGTTTATCACCTTTTCCAAACAATAACCTAATTTCTTTTTTATGATTTTGTAATAATTAAGTAAATATATATACACGCCTTACATTGGAAGGAAAAATAAAAACTCACACACTCAGCAGTTAGTTTATGTTACAGTCGCATATTCCCCGCATAAAATCTGAAATGTTTTATTTTGTTGATTATAATGTTGTTTTGTTTTAAAAGAAATGGAAGGAAGGAAATGAGTATATTCGATTAGAATTTATTGTTTGAAAATGGTTGTTTTGCATGAAAATGACGCAACTGAAACTCTCTTTCTTTCTTTTTTTACTTTAACAAGAAATAACAATTTGGCTTTGCATTACATAATCAAAAAGGGGAAGTGAGTGGTTATTAAGTATGAGGAATCCCCTTCTAAACTCTCAAAGGATCATTCTCACCTCCTGCCTTTTCTACTCATGCTTCTACTTCTTCAATTTCCACTTCCACCATATCTTTCACCTTGCCACTTCCAAAATCTTAACGCATAATATATCATATATAATTTCTCTCAATTAAAATAACTTTTTATTTTTACATACAATACACAATATGTCTTTTAGTCTTTCGAAATAAGATTAAAATTAGTAATCTCTCATTTATAATGTTTTCTTATGGAAAGAGGACATGTTTTTAAAAGACATATATGTGTCAATTAAAAAAGATGGGCTGTAGTACTTTGACACGGGAATACAGACAAAAACATCCATATAATACGCGTAAATAATAATATTTTAATTGTAATTATTTTTTTTTTAATTTAAAATCATAATTACATTATTATATTATTAAACATAGTGTCAAATGAATGTCGTTTTTGTATGGCGTGTCAAACTAACTTTTTTCAAAAAAAATCACATCAACATTTTAATACCAATTGTTATACACTCACACACTAATGGTTAGAATCGTATAGCGAAATGTTTATGTGTGAATAAAAATAAGAGAGAATAAATTGATTTATTTAATATAAATAATTAAAACTTGTAATAATATTGAATTAAATTAAGGTTAGAAAACACGTATTTTTTAGCACTAAATATGAACAATATTTCTTTTGCCACATAAAGGATGAATAACACTTTCTTTAGCACGTAGGTGATTAGACATTTTCATAACAACAACAACAATATTCAATCACTTAGACACATTCATTAAACGTTTTCGTTTTACTCATACTAAGTTTTTCAAAATTTCTTTTCACAAACACTGAGAGTTTCTTTAGCACATAACTTTTAAATCTCTAAGTAAAAAATTATTTTTAAATTAAGTTTAGGTAAAATATATATAAACCCTTGTTTAAAAAAAGTAAGTCAAAAAACTAAAGAGTTTATTCACCTACTAGTGATAATAGATTATATTCCATAAGTTTTTACAAAAAAGAAAACTTTTTTTGAGTGTTCTACTGCTTAGGTGGTACCTATTGACTATTGATCTACTAATTTAAATAAAGTATACAAATTATAAAACTTCAACGATGAAATTCTCAAGTCTTCAAGATATCTCTTAAATTCAAACATTATTTAAATTTTCAATGCTTCTCTAGAAACCAAGATATCCATATTTTTTGTCTTACACTGTTGAATAAGGAGATGTATTCCAAACATTAATAGATGATAAATTTTATATGAACTTTTTGAGAAAAATAGATTTTGATTTCTCATACTACCAAGTTCTAAAAATATATTTAATTATTTTAAATCATATAATCTTAAAATCAAGAACACTTTCTAGATTATTCAATTTAAAACTTTTCTTTAAGAAAAAAATTACAGATTATGTCATTCAAAGGATACTTTAAAACTATAAAGGTAGAGTGGGGATTTCGTATTTATAAAGGTGCCTAAGGAAAGTATAAGGGTACTAAAAGAGTTTCCTTAAGACCAACATGGGCTTGTTGGTACCCAATAAAAGATAGCGACCAAGATTTAATGAAGTTGACATTACTTTGAGTTTTGTTTCCTACACCCCCATTATTACTGCCTACAGCTCTATATTTACAACAAATGAATATTGTACTGTTGGTGCTTGATAGAGTGGAAATGGAGTGAGATTTGCGGGAATGATCTGTAATCAACTAAAACTAAAATCCAAATTATTTGCACCAGTTTTTCCTTTACTTCATCGAATGTCATCGTCAATCTATTTGATGCTTAATTTATGTTTAGAAAAATAAAAAATAAAAATGGTCGGATTCGAAAATATTCAATGTTTTTCACAGCATGTGTTGACAGTGTCACCATCGGTTGGACTTGGACAGTAGCTGCCTTTTATCCCTCTTTTCTACTTTCTGCCCACATCACTGTAAACTGCCTCCTTCCATCTCATTCTCTCACTCTTCTCTCAATCTTCTCCCAAATCCTTCCCAACACAAAATGGGTTGTCACGGCAGCAAGGAGAATAAATCAAACGCAGAATTCAGCTCTGCTTATGGATCAGGCACTCGCACTGGCAGTGGTAGTCAAAACACTGTTCAACCACCACCTACCACCACTGTTGCTCAGCCTCAAACATCACCTCCTCCCAAACCACAAAGACCGTCGGAACCAAAACCCAATCTTTCTCCGACCCAGAATGCGAGGGCGGTGCAGAAACCCGACACCACGATTCTGGGCAAACCCTTTGAGGATATAAAGAAGCACTACACTCTGGGGAAGGAACTGGGAAGAGGGCAATTCGGGGTAACGTATCTGTGCACGGAGAATGCCACCGGAATGACGTACGCCTGCAAGTCGATTCTGAAGAGGAAGCTGGTGTCGAAGGCGGACAGGGAGGATATGAAGAGGGAGATTCATATCATGCAGCATTTGTCTGGGCAGAACAACATTGTGGAGTTCAAGGGGGCGTACGAGGACAGGATGTCGGTCCACCTTGTAATGGAACTCTGCGCCGGCGGGGAGCTATTCGACCGGATCATCGCCCAGGGTCACTACTCCGAGAGAGCCGCCGCCTCACTCTGCCGCGCCATTGTCAACGTTGTTCACATTTGCCACTTCATGGGAGTCTTGCACCGCGATCTCAAGCCCGAAAATTTCCTGCTCTCTTCTAAGGACGACGACGCTACGCTCAAGGCTACTGATTTTGGACTCTCTGTCTTCATTGAAGAAGGTTCGCATCACTTTCACTTTCACCCCTCCTTGTTTTAGATATTCAGGAGTCAGTAAGCGGTGAACCATGATAGAAATTTTGTTCCTTTTTTCGCTTTGATGTTATTTATTTCTGATTTGTTTATTTTCTGTTTGCATTGTTGTGCTACTTCGTATGCTGAATTTCTTTTGTTCTATACTTCACTGGTGAACCATTCGGCATCAAGATTAAGTTGACTCATCAATTCATGAAAGCATTTGATAGGATAAGTTTTCAGAGTTCTATTGCCAGGTCAAACTTACATATAACGTGACCTGTGACATTTGGGAACTTTAAAGGCAAACACACTCCGCGGACTTTGAGATTTTGTTTAATATATAGATATCACCTTGATAGCTGTTGGATATCCTGTCAATGATTCTTGGATTTGGAACAGATGATTCTATACTAAGGACTTATAGGAGTGAGATTGATTCTTGATGTAGGTATCTGATCAGGACATCCATTGTAAAAATAATATTTGATTTTGTGATGTAGGTGACATTTTGTTTGGTTTTAAGCAAATTTCAGATCCGATGGTACATTGCTTTTTAATTCCTTTTCAGCAAGTGACATTGAAGTGTATCCAGAGGATTGAATAATTTTGTCATTTTCGTTACAGCTTATGTTGAATTCTGATTCCATTTGACTGCTATGGTCTTTCTAAAGGACCTACGTATTGCTACCTGATACGGCTATTACTTTCACAATTTGCATTTGATAATTCATAGTATTTTCCAATTTTTTTCAGGGAAGGTATATCATGATATGGTTGGCAGTGCTTACTATGTTGCTCCCGAGGTATTGCGTCGTAGTTATGGAAAAGAAATAGATATTTGGAGTGCAGGCGTCATATTGTATATTCTTCTCAGTGGTGTACCACCTTTTTGGGCTGGTAAGGTCTAATTGTAGTTTGACAATGTTGCATATGTATTGTTTATCGTTGAGTTTCTTATTTAAAAATGAACTATTCAGCATATAATAGGTGTGAGAATATGTTTCTATTATCTTTTGCAGAAACTGAGAAGGGAATATTTAACGCCATATTGGAAGGTGAACTTGATTTTGTAAGTGAACCATGGCCATCCATATCAGACAGCGCCAAAGATCTAGTCAGGAAGATGCTGACACAAGATCCAAAGAAGCGGATTACTTCTGCACAAGTCCTTGGTATTAGACTACCATTTCTAATTTGACTCGAGTAACCGTCACAATGCAACTAATTTGTTTAAATTAAAAGTGTTATTATTTACGTTATTATCAGTTTAGCAGTTTGCTTTTCCTCCTTTCCATTTTTGCTACAAATTTTGAGTGCTTCTACTTGCTGTCGACTTTCTCAAGTTCCGTATATATAGACAGCGAGAATAGTTTATTGTGTGTTGAACTGTAAAAGTAAGAACTAGGAAGCAAAATCCTATCCGGGGAATGTTAATAGCATACCAACAATAAATTACTATCAAAATATCATCAACTAAGTAAATTTTCTCATTAGCCATTTGAGTTGGCACTGTTTTGTCTTGTTTTTTATTTTTTCAATCTAAACCTGATTAAGATTGATGATTTTGTTTGGTAAGAACACCCGTGGATGAGAGAAGGTGGAGAGGCATCTGATAAACCAATCGATAGTGCAGTTCTTTCTAGAATGAAACAATTCAGGGCAATGAATAAGCTCAAGAAGCTTGCATTAAAGGTATGTCATCAAACTTGAATTAAGACATCTACTGTCAATGTCCATTTCTGATGGTCCTTGATAATTGTTGAGGGATGATGATTCTCTTTTGATTGCAGTTGTTATATTGCATACACAAACAAATTTAAACTTACCCATTATGGAATACGACTACAGCTACAATATTATTAAAGTACTTCTGTTTGTTCTGTATAGTATATAAGCCTCTGTTGCTTTCACCTGAAAGTAGTTACTAATGTCTTTTCAACTGGCCCTGTCAATTTTTTTCACCATGTTTAATACAACAATGTTACGGAATCAAAGACTTGTGTCTAAAACTGACATATTGTCTCTCTCTTGATTAAAGATTTGTGTTTTATAAAAATAATTTTATACTTTATACTATGTATTTGCGTTGTATGTGTGCTTCTAGGTTTCTAGATACTGCTTTTATTCTTGAAGTTATCCTCTCAAATCATTGTACGCCGTAGAGAAGCATTTTGAGTTACATAATCCAGGTTTTTTCTTTTTACTCTGTGTATTTCTCCATTACTGACATTGGTGGAAATTTCTCGAGGTTATTGCCGAAAATCTATCAGAAGAGGAGATTAAAGGTCTGAAAGCAATGTTTGCAAATATGGACACTGACAATAGTGGCACAATTACCTACGAAGAATTGAAGACTGGCTTGGCTCGAATTGGATCAACACTGTCTGAGGCTGAAGTGAAACAACTCATGGATGCTGTAAGTAGTTAGTAGTCACATATCCTTATCATGAGCATAACTAGTTGAACATTTGTGCATTCACTGTATCTTGTTCTTATGCATAATTTTTCTCAGGCTGATGTTGATGGAAATGGCTCAATTGACTATCTTGAATTCATTTCGGCTACAATGCATAGGCACAGACTTGAACGTGATGAACATCTTTACAAAGCATTCCAGTATTTTGATAAGGATAACAGTGGGTGAGTTTTACAAAACTGGTATTTTAGGTGTTTTCCATATTGCAATTTCTTTCTAACCATTTGTTTTCAGGCAACTAGATAATGTTGTGTTTAAACTCACCCATCTTTGTAGTTTTGAACTGTTTCATCCTCTGGTTTGATTCTAGTCGAGTTCTTCAACGTTGTTGACAAACTCATGATGAGAATTTGAATGTGTCTTTTAGTCTCCAGGTCCATATTAGATAGTACTTTTTATCAGTAACATTTCTCTGTTAAACTGCACTAGTTCACTCTAAGACTATCAATAGCATGAGACTTGAGGGTTACACAAGGTTGATGGATAGGAATGGTCTTTAAATTCATGTATAGGTACATTACTAGAGATGAATTGGAGACTGCTATGACCCAACATGGAATGGGTGATGAAGCAACAATAAAGGAAATAATCTCTGAGGTGGATACAGATAATGTAAGTTGGTTCTAGTTTGTTTAATGATGGTAGACCATTGATGCTGTTACTAATAATTCTCGAACTAACAGGATGGGAGAATAAACTACGAGGAATTTTGTGCAATGATGAGAAGTGGAATGCCACAGCAGGGAGGGACAGCTAATCCACTGATTGGTTGAGTAGTGACTTATTCCTGTTGGGAAAAAGCACTATCTCCGGGAATGTGACAATTCACTTCATGCATTGATGATATTTCTTTGCAATCCCAATTTATTACAAGGATCCTGTTGCGTCTGTTGGATTGCTTGTTCTGTAATTTTTATAAGTTCAGCTGTCACATTTTACAAGTGACATGGAAAACTGAATTTATATATTAGGATACTTTTGTACTATATAGAGTTATCATTTTTATGGTGGCCAAGTAACAAGTAATCAAGGGAGGGGACTATTTTCCTTGACCTTTATATTGAAGTGCAAACTTGAGCTTTTTTGGCATGATGTTCTGACAATTTAGTCTTCTGTGTTAATGCTATATTTTCTTCATTTTTATCCCTATTGATTAGAGTTATTAGAGCTGTAATAAGAGGTAAATCACCTCTTGTTTTAATGCTCCCTATGTTGTGGCCTATCTTTTCCTATTGGACATGTTTATGTCTATTACTTTATTCTAGGTAGTTTATCTCTGTTGATTAAATTAATCTCAATTACTTAAATGGTCTGAATATTGTTATTTGTATTTTGTATATTTTCATTTTTTTAATTTGACTGACAAAAAAATAATAAATAGTGGGTTAGATGGTTACTCTATACCTAACAGTAGAGATGAGTTTATGTGAGATATTTGATAAGTTAGTTGATTACATTTGAAGTTAATCGAAAAAGTTAAATTAGAACATAAATCTGAAATGGCTTGTGCTTTCGTTTCGTTATAAATTCATATATTTCTTGTATTCATCATGTTTCCAAATTTACTTTACAAGTGATCCTCTAGACATATTGGTGCTCTAGATTCAGCAGTGTCTTTTATCAAGATGATAATGTAATGGTGGCCTGCCACAACATCTAGAAGTGCGAACTTATAGTTTTGTAAGTGAAATATGTATAATACTTTTTGGCTTTTGTTTGAGAGAGGATAAAAGAAGACTTTAATTAAGACAGCTAAGGATAAACTTTAGAGAAAAAACAGTAATGTGTACATCATAAGCTCAAACATTACTACTATAAAAGTAGTGTATTAAAAAGACCAGAAGTTAGTGAAAAAATGCTAGTGAGTCCCCTGCAAACCTCAGTTTGACCTTGCTAAACTAAACAGACCCTGTGTACAAATATAAATAGGAATGTCACATCAATTAAATGAGTATTTTATAATGATTCGTATTCAGTTTTGAAATTTTGATTCTCTCCTTTAACTTAAGATTTAGGCTTTATATTAATTTTACACATTATGTTACAGTGATGTAGGTGTATCGTAACTTCTAAAATTAACCTTATGTATATATTATGTTGTATGTTAAACGTGTTCAGTACATTTTGGTTTTATCTCTCAAATGTGAAAAATTTAACTTAGTTAATGTCAGTGTACTGAGCATCTTCCAAAACAATGTGCAGTAGTACAGCTGCATTTTATGATCTGTAGCAAAAGGATTGTAGTAAACTTTAGACAGAATCAGGAAAAAGAAACTAGAAATGCAGTCATCATAAGGTTTTTGTTTCTTTCTTTTTTGTAGTTTTTAAATAATCCTGAGAAGTCAGTAGAATCGTGGGTCCGAAGTTTCACATATTTCATTTCTTGGGGTAACCTCAAAAGTAAACTGGCCACAGCTCCAAAGAATAATCAAAGGGCGTACCAATTGTTGCAAAAGGAGAAATTCCTGACGCTAATCAAGTTTGTTTAATATTAATAAGATGGTATCCAAGGTTTTATAGCTTCATATTCCCCTGACAAATATTGTATTAAGAGACAACAATTTAAGTTACTCATCCACGTGAGATTGTTTTTTATACTGCCTATTATGCACCCCACCAACTATAATATTATATATATGCACGTGTGCACCCCTTTCCTTTGTATCTGTGTGTCTGGGAAAGATAAATTATTATTATACAGTAATTATTTTACAACAAACGGAGAAATATGAGTTCAGAGAAAAAAGGCCTCTCAGAAGTTATGAAAACATCAAAGATGAGAGGCTTTTTAAAGGGTTGGCATCTTTCTGTGGCCAAAGGGTGGAAGTGGAAATGTAACATTTGACATTGTAAGTTTGAAACAGCAACGCAGTGGAGAGAGTTGAATTAAACAATAGAATAATATATGTGAATGGTGCCTCGGATGCTCCAAACTGTTAACATGGTAACAGCCTCACACCTTAAAGAAAAGACAACGCAATGCAACTGTAATTAAAACATGACTGTGAGTTGTCATGACCAGTAGCAGAGAAGATTAATGCATTGTCCATAAAAAAATGAAGCCACCAAGCTATGCATGCTGCAGATTAATTAAACCTTACCAAGCACCAAAGGTGCACATTCCCTTCTATGCGTCTCAGCTGCATATGTTTTTTTTTTTTTTTTCATTAAACTTGGTCTACTATTATCCCAAAGTTAATAACTAACTAAAAATATGTACTCATATATAGTACATGGCTTAATAATATAGAACCTTATACTTTGGACCAAGAAAAATGTCAAATCAAATGAATCCTCACAAAAGAAGACGATTAGAGAGATACACAACTTTTCTTCTAATGCAAATTTTTTAATTTAGATACATGTAATTTGCCCACCCTTTGAGCCTAAGAGGCTACAATATGATTTAAGCATCTGGGATGGTGAATTCGTGAGACAAACCTGTTAAAGATTTCGCTTTTCTGCGATCTGAAGGTAATAGCAAAAGTGTGGCTCGGAATACAATGATATAGAGAGAGAAGCGCACGTGGTGATGCTAATGCATGCCTCCCCTCTCGCTGTGCTCCTTTTCTTTTACGAAACTGAGAAATGATATTTATCAAAACTCAAAACAAAAAGGACTCCGTTCTTTCCTTGCATTGAGATCACTATCATGCCATTTGCCTCTGTCTATTGGCATTGGCTAATGAGTTTAACTTCTCTTCTTGGCCTCCACTCAGAGTGAAACCTCTTCTCTTCTTTGTGTTTCCCAATGGTCCATTTCAGAATCCATTTTCCATGCCAACAATGAACTGTTGGGAATATATATGTTTTAGCAAAAGACCTTAACTTATGCGTTCCGGTCATATTTTAGTTCTTTACATAAGCAACCCAAGTATTGTTTTACGTATCATTGCTGCTGCTGTTAGTTCTGCTTTGGAACTACAATTTTCTCTTTTACTATTATTAATCAGTGGTTTATAGGGTATTTATCTGTCACTTTACGTAATCATTTAACTTAATTCCCAATGGTACAACTCCAATCTTGTGCTACTTTAGTCAATGCCTCATCACTGTGTGCTATAGAACAAGAAGTGAGAGGAGATAGCGTCACTGTTGTTGCTGAGATTTCGGCCGAGTTGGAGAGGGAAAGGAAGAAGAATGCAGAGCTCATGGAGAGAATATCAATGCTTGAAGCTCAGTTAAGAGAAAGAAACAAAGAATATCAAGTACGGTTAATGACTAGTTTTTCTTGTTTGCAATTGTATGTTCACTTAAATAAGCACTTGCTTGTTTAAACTTAGTGTTATGTATGAAAAGGCATGTCCTAATTTGATGAACCGTCTGCGAAGGAGTGTTATATTATATCATCTAGCATATATGCTTATACGTATCTGCACATTGCATGCTGAAATCTAGTATAGTTGTATTAAATGATACATTAGAAACATTATTCATGTTCCTTGTTTGTTGAAGTTTTCATCCGTTTAATCATTAAAGGTGAAAATGTCTCCCTTGGTATCAGGAAAATCATCAGCATGCAGTTGCAAGAAGCTTGAAGAATTTCAAGAGGCAGAAGATAGAAATGGTAGATGATGAAAAAAGTAGGAATACTGTGAAAAGTGAAACGGCCTCAGAGTACAAGATTGATACTGAAGGCATTGTTCCTAAGCAGATTGATCGAGCAAAGAGCTTAGTTAATTGGATGAGCATGGACAACGTCCAAAATTTGTACGCGGAAAAATTTAAAGACTGCAACTCTGTTGCAGATTTCAATGAAACGGATAGTGATGATGCATGTGATGAAAATTTTGACGATGATATGGAAAATAGCCAAAGACATGAGGAAGTTGATGACAAAAATGAAGCCGTTAGAGCAGAAAAAGGTTACCGAGCTGATGATGTTGACGAGGAATCAAATAATACATCATGCATGGGAAATTTTTCTGGTGATCCAGCCAGTAATGTGAGACAAGAAGATCATGAAAATCAAAAGACAAGTTGCATATTAGCAGCTACATTATCCGAGAAGAGAGAAGTAAAAACACTTCAAGGGAAAGAAATTAAGGAGAGTGCAGCATTTAGAACAGAAGCTGAGGTCCCTTCCTCAGGATCCGAACGCATATCACAAAATAGAAAGCCTCTGAAGTTAGCTTTCTGCCCAAAAGAGGTGAAAAGGATGATTGAGTCTGAAGCCCTTCTAGAAAAAAATGCTCAGTCCCACACTATAAGGAAAATCATAGTTTTTGCATCACTTGCCATAAGGCATGGATGTGAGGATATGTACGAACTGGACTTCAATCATTTTAGCATTCTGAACAAAGGAGAACCATACCTGTCTCCAGAAAGCCCTGGGGTAAGAGAAATCCTTAGAATGCTATTTCTCTGATGAAATCAATTAAAGTAAGATATCACTTTTTGTGACATTGTGACTTAGTTCTGGTTTTCATTTTTGTGTCATGCTCTTTGCATGCAGCAATTTTAATGGGATTGCAACAGTTGGAGTGGGGTATTGAATTATCTACTTGTGCAAAGAATATAAAGGTTGAGAATATTAAAACTCTAAAAGATGTAATTGGTCTCTTGTACCAATTTCAGGAACTAACATTTTGCCTAAAATTTATAGTCTCGTGAAAAAGAATGTAAGCATTAGCCAAATACTAGTGGGAACCAAGTCACTGGTTTGGCAAACATTAATTTAGGCTAGAAAAGTTAAAGATATTTCTATTTTATACATGCAATGATCTATTTTTCAATCTATGTAGGAGCATGTTTTATACGAGAATCCTGGTGTTCGGAGGAAAATATTTTATCCAAATAGAGAAAACCCTGTATTATGTCCTGTTGAGATACTAGAAGAAGAGAGAGCCATGCGTCCATCGGATGCTAGCTGTCCATCATGGTTATTCTTGTGCATTAAATATGGTGGAAGGACAAGAAATCTTCCTCAAAATGAGTAAGTTTTGGAATAATAATGGTCTACTGCTACTTCCTTTTTTCATAGTACTTTCCTTTATTGGCTCTAATGAATATTTTGCTTCATTTTTTGATTGAATAATACAGATATGTGAGACAGAGGATGGGAAGAAACAAACTGAAGTCTTTCGGTCCACTCATGTGCCGAATGGCAGTGTTGGTTCATTGTCGCAGTGGAAGCTTTTTCTTCAAGGCTTTGGGCATCACACTCCTGTTTATGGCAGGATTTCCTGATTATCTAGTTCAAAAGGAAACCAAATACCGGAACTTAGACTTGCTTCAGAAATATTACAGGTCTATCTAGTTATATGCAACAAGCAATCTAACCATAAATGAAACAGCAAGATACATGTATTTCTTGTTAAAGAACAGCACAATCTTTTAGGAGCATTGCTCTAAATCAGAGGATGTAATTTAAATAGGAAAACATTTAATGTAAATCAGAATATTCTCAGAAAAAAGTACTTACCACCAACTTTTCCTTTGCAGGACTGATGAGGATGCTGAAGGAGAGGAGTTGTTTCTTCCTCATTCAATCGCATGTGACAATGTAAGAATATGAATCTCATGTAATGCACTGTTCTTTGTATGAGCACCTTCCTGTTGTTTTTCTTTCAAAATCTCAATGAACAATTTCTAAAACCAAATTGAGGGAGTAAACTCAACTATCAAATTTTATTTCTATACATGGAACACAAGTGTACAAGTTCTCATAATATAGCGGCAATTTTATCACACTTGTATTGGTTTTGGTGGCCTCAAAATAGCTTTTTGTTCTTTGTGTCACATATTTGATAGTTCTTTCAAGCTTTTTACACTGTGTTGTTCTAGCAGGGTACTCCTGAACCCCACAAATTAACCAAGAAGACACTTCCTGCAAAATCCAAAGGAAAAAAACACCCTAATGCCATCATCAAACAAAAGACCCAATCTCAACAAGAAGCACCAACAAGTTCAGCAGCTACTGAATTTGGTTTAACAGGCTATTCCTCAGCTTACACATATGCAATGGCAGCATTTCATTCAATGCCATCTCAGGTTTCTTCCCAAGACATTTCTCACATCCTAAATCCAGTTCTTGCCAATTCCATTACCAATGTCTCTGGTAATCATGGTATGCTGCCACCACAGCCAGCAAGTTCATTTGTGCCAGTGATGTATTGGCCTCCACCAAATGTATTTCTTCCTGGACCCTATACTTCCACATATGGTTATCATTCTTTTCCTGCTGCTGCAAACTATCTGTCTATCCACACACAGCCATATTTCAATCATCCAAAGTCGCTAGAAGATAGTGGAAAGAATGATTTAGTCTCTCATGAAACTAACAGTGACACTGATAGCAGCACTTCAGGCTGAGTCCTGCATTCCACAAATGATGGACACATTGTCACTATGACACACCATAGATGATGTAATTGGAATGTAATAATTTTGTAGATGCTTGGAGAGACATGATGCATAGCATAGCTTTTCTGTGCAGTTTGCAACAAAACATTACCAGCCTTAATATGTTCTTACCCTCTTCTATATTTTACTTTTTTCTGATTGCTGTACAATCAAGCAATTCTTTAATTACATCTTTCTATAAGCAAGCTTAATACTACATGTTTGTTTTAGATTAGTGTGAATATTTATTAAACCGTGCAGTAATCTTAAACACCAAGAAATTAGGAACAATAATTGCAGTCCTTTTCTCTAGAATATGCAAGACCATTGATGGGCTAAGCTTGCTTTACATAATGAAACCATAAACATGTTTTTAGAGGTATGTCATACTAATATTGTGTACTTATTTATCTCATTTCTTTTTCCATATAGTTCTCCATGTTCTTAACAATTTTTAAGTTTCTTTTGTACTATTGCAACTAAGCTTTCATTGTAGTTAAATGAACACAGTATTTTATTGTGTTTATATTTACTTGAATTAATTTGAAAAATAATTGAATAGAAAACCAAAAAAATATATAGGAAAGTTTTAGGTAGATATGATAGGATAGCTAAAAATATAGGCAGGATAAAATCAGTTAAAGGGTAAAATTTGTTTAGTTTTAACAGCAAAAAAAAACTACACTTAATAAAATGTGCCTGATTTAAGAATAAAAAAAATATAATTTAAGAATAAAAAACTTAATTACTCAACAAAAAGATAAACCGAAAATTAAAAAATTCAAATTAAGAATATTTATTTTTGTTTGAAAGAAATTCTTCAAAAAAATAATTAAAGAAACATATTTAAATATTTGACTAAATATAACTTGAAATAGTGTTTTATGTAAAATTACAGTGAAATTTAATAAAAAATCAGAGATGTAATTTTGAAAGTTGAAAGATGTTTGAAAAAAAATGAAAAGAAAAAAGTCTTTTGAGGAAAAGAAGTTTCTGAAAAACATAAATGGACATATTTTGGTTACTGATAACTTATGATCAAATGTACTATTTTACTTGTAATTCCTATCCTGGTCCACATACTCTTGTAACCTTATCCATTTCTGGGAAGACCTATTTTCTTCAATCTTGTTGTTCTGTCTGCCTCAATCAATTTCAATTTTGGTCTTAGTGTGAAACAATACTAATATTTAACAGACAAATCTCACCAGTCAATTTGCTAAGACTTACTAACAAAGACCTGTACACTTTTTCTGATATTTCAAATTTCTATTCTGTCATTTCTCATTGCTGATTGCACACAATTGCAGTTATTTGTTCTGAAACACAGAAATAAACCATCTGAACAAAGACAATTTTCTTTTTGAATACAGTTTTTAATAAATTATGGAATGATGATTTTTTACAATTTCTCTATCCAAAGTTGGACCCAATTTATGTAGTTAGAGGAGTTCTTCTGTACTTCCTACCAACCATTTATTATTTTTGTACCAGATCTACATACTGACTGCTTACTCAAATTTCTACATGAGATTAATATAAGAAAATTATTACTTACTTGTTTCTTCAGATTTATGTTTCTGATCATATTTAAAACTATTACTGTGAACAGTAATTTTCTTACAAGCCTCTGAATCCTAGACATTAATAACAATAATTTTCTAAAAGACTTTATCTTTTTACCTTTCCCAAAAGTAAAATATTTTACTTTTTATATAATGGCAATGCTAGGGTGGCTACTTTAACAAGTGGTTCATCAAAATCCATAACTTTAAACTCTTTATGACCATAGATCTTATCTAACTATGATGGACTTTTTCATATAATATATCTAAATTTATAGATTTTTTTTTATGGTGTTTGACTTTATAATTTTACTAGAATTTGGAGTCATATTTAGATTATTATTCCCAACAACATAGTAATCAAATATCATACTCTTCTATATTGATTTCTCATCAGTTTTTGTGACAGAAACATGATAAGTAGAACGTGATTTTGTTCTGGCATTTTCTCCCTTGGCAGGTCATTGCCAATGGTCATTTTCGAAGAGAACATTTATGCGTGTTCAAGAATGCTTTCTTATCTTACAAATATTGAAGTGGTTAGGTCCACTTCAACGGACCACCACTTTTGTTTTACTTCATCTTTCTTTTTGGACCAGTTATACATAGGATAGTATCTATGAGCAATTATTTTAGTATGCATATACATATGCTTGGCTTAATGTGTTTGCCAAGCTACATTCAAAATAAAAGACTATGCATTTGTTACTTGATAGATTCCTAAATTTTGCTTCATCTAGTCTCTATCATGGGGCCTATTTGAATAGGATAGATAGCAATGTAAAAACCATGATTATGTTGAAAGAAAGAACAAACTTCTGAGTGCGGATACCATAAACATGGTTGTCACTGCCATCGATGACAGCAATCACGTGCATACATTGATATCATAATTAACACAGTGAACATATCCTTCTACCCAACTTCTACTAGACTACTAAATATAACATCCTTATTGAAATAAAAATAACAACAGTGACATCCCCATGAACCTGCCGACAAGGCAACCTACTCATTTAAAATAAAACACAGCATAATAATATTTTACAGATTTCTTCCGGAAGAACTTTCAAGGCTCCTCACGGTGCTTGTTGGCAACATTGCACTGCTTTCTGATCTCTCCCTTAGTGCCAGTGAGAGGATTGTTTTCAGAGAGCAAGGTGATGGCTCTAGAAAACTCCTTGAAGAAATAGTCTTGGCTCTTGGCCATTTTCTTCACATAAGGCTTGGTCCTCTTGTCATTGGCTAGTTGGTGATCCACTATCAGCAACCCCTTGTTGTCCAATATGTTTCTGTAGTAGTTGTTGTCTAGAATCATGGGGGTGCCACGGTCGTTTCTCACATACTGCACGGCCTTGGGATCTGGAATGGCATCAGGGCACTTCTTCAGCATGTGAGGGACATGCTCAGGGTTCAGTGCAGAATCAATCTCCGGGTACAAACGGTGCACCAACTTCACACAGTGTGTTCTACCAACACTGTGTGCTCCTGTTCAACAAAATATCTCAATCATTATAACTTAAATCAGCAAGCATGTAATTTCTTTAGAATTTCATGTCTTTCGTACATCTTTATCTCTGATTCATCATACAGAGCCCACTTACATTTATATATGCATTATGAAGGGAAATTATTACATATACAGGGACCACTAAGGTCAAAAAGTCCAAATTTTGCTAAATATTTCTTATGAATGATTTGCATAATAATTTATTGTGTATGTACATTAGATGATGGATTATGGAAGGATGTAGAGTAGTGTATACCAAGCAAAGCAACCACCCCGGGAGTGTCAATTCCCATGGCACCAAACTTGTCAAGAACTGAAGAAATGGACTCATTGTGGTCTGGGAGGAACTGTTCAACCACATCAGCTCTGCTCCTTCTACCATCCCTTCTTCCAGTTTTAAGAGGGATATGGGGGCCTCCTAGCTGCAACACAATAAAAAAAATTAACTAGAAGAATAATTTCTTGCAGAACATCGAAAGCAATTGCCAAATTCTACTTCCTTCACAGTAAAAATAGAGTGATATGGTAGAATGAGTTGACAGATTTGGGATAGCATATTTATCTCTCAAAAGATGAGAAATGGAAGAAAAGAAAAAGAAAGGAGAAGGTGTTGATTACCGAAACAATGCCATCTCTGGCAGAGAGAACGAGTATATCAGCACAGGAAACAACTCCCGGGCACTCCCTTTCCACAGCTTCTTTGATGGTCTCAATGTACCTGAAATTCCTCAAACCGAAGCTTCTGTCTGTCTCCTTCTCAGACAAGGTCCTTCTTGTGGAGTCCAGCAACAGTGAAGCATCACAGCTCTAACAAAAAAGAAAAAGGCGTAAAAAGCTTAAGAAGATGAAACTCGCAAAGAAAAAAGAAAAAAGAAAAGGCAAGATTAATGAATGACCTGAACAGCACAGTCATGGAAGATGTTTCGGAGCCAAGAGAAAGCAGTGTTCTTGTGGCGCTTGTAGAGAAGCTTGACTTGTTCTTTGATGATGTCTTCAGCCTGAGGACAAGTTTCCTTGTAGAAGTTCATCACAAGGCCATTATCTTCAGCAAGAGAAGGACTCAGTGACACTGCTGAAAAGGATAACACAGCCAAAAGGATCAGAGACTTGGGAGCCATTCTCACTAACTCACTCACTCACTCACTCACTCTCCTGCTTACACTCTTCTCTGGCCCTCTGCTTAAATAAACACATATAATCAAAATTCATATTTCACATTACTATTTCTTTTTTCATTTTTCATTACTAAATTAATTAATTCATTAATTACGGAGCATGTGCCTATGCTACGTAATCCACTCGTTGGACTTTGTGACACGCCGTTGCTTTCATGCATCATTCAATTGTTGTCGTGTTTTTTTTTTTTTTACTGAGAGATTAATAATAAAAAACCTATTATTATTATTTGTGAATTTAACATTATATAAAAAATGTTTGGAACAAACTCATGCCACGTGTGGAGCAGAGATACAAGGGGCATCTTTGACCTTTCCCTCTCATTCTCAAGATTCAATTTCTTCTCTCTTCCATAATAGTGTAAGGATTATTTTACCAACTAATAATCCATTTTGGGAGACCCTTATTGAAAGCAGTCAAGCTAATTTATTTTCTCAACATTAATTAATTGGATATTAGTTAGATGCGTTACTCGTTTCGAGATAATGTCTACCACCAAGGACACTTATTTTGTAATCCCAATTATATCCAATCACCCAACTATTAATTAGGACGACGTTGACACTTATGTCCGTCTTAGTAAAAGTTTATTCAAAAATATTATAAATAAATAAAGATTTTAAGACGACCATTATTTATGTAATATATAATATTCCATGAAAATTATTACAAATTTTATTATTTATTTCTCTTAATTCACACAATTTTATTCTTTATTTCTTTCTATTTTCAACTGCTAAGAGAGAATTTCATTGGATTATTAGATGGGCGATGGCTGAGTGGGACCATCAGAGCCTCTACCACCGACAGTCAGTAATAATGGATGGACCTGTCTTTTCTTTTTTTATCATATCCTCATTCAAACATCTAAATCTAATCTAAGTATAAATGTACTTCACTCCATGCATCAACCCTTTGCTTCCTTAGCGTCGCAAACATTTATTTTAAGAGTAAAGTGAAAAATTAAATTACAGTTTAGAAAAAAAAAATTATTTTTATTTATCCATGCCATACAATTTGGCAACGCCTTCATCCATGTTTTACCCCAACTATCATTAACGTCTTCAAGGTATCAATGTCTTTTTTCACTCAGAAAGTCAGAAATTGACATTCTCAGGTATCTCTTGTAGCAAAGAAATATTTCCACTATCAGAACAAACGACAAGATTTTGTTGCCATATCATTATCGAGAGAGCATTATATCATTCTCTGTATTAAACACTACCTTAGCAGGGTTGGGGAAGGAATAAAGTTATGCCTCGTTTGCTGATTTAAAAGACAAGCAATAAGAGATTAAGTAAGCTTCGGGTTCATTATAAATGTGGAATTTTAGTTCTTAAAAACCAGAATAGCATCAAATGCTTGTCAAAGAAAATGATCCTAACCAGAAAATGATTAACGTTCGGCCTTAAACTAAGTTTCGGGATTTCCACTTCCCACCCATCAAGGAGAATTCTGATTATTACAACATTTTGAGTTAAAATTAAAAATATGCCTTCATTTAATACAGTACAACAATAACAATGATATTATATGAAATAGCTGTATAGAATACAAAATAAAAGCAACTATCAGTATGGGCTTTCATTGTAGCCCAAACTAATTAATGCAAATAATTGAGTTAGCTTCATGTTATAAATATAATATGCATCGTTCATCTCCACTTTTGAAAGCATAAAATTATCTCCAAAACATGATGTATAAAAAGTATGCAGAGGTTGTCACTACTAAATTCAATAACTATAATCCACTCCTCAACCTCTTCCACGTAAAATATTTGCCAGTCCGAACGAATAGTTTCTGAACTTCAGCAATCCAGACTCGGCATTACACTGACTGCATTCAGAGAGCATTTTAACCTTAAATTCCAGCTCATTCACTATCTTTGGATTTGTCTGCATCTTACATCCACCACAACGTGACGAATATGTGGAGCATACCATTTTACCCTCTCAACATGTTCTATAGAAATCTCCCAGCAGCAACCTGTGGGTTGACCAGTCGTAATTCCAAAAATCAGATTTGCAGTGGGACAATAGAAATTGTTGAATAATTTTAAAAGTATATATAAAATGATGCTACCTTCCGATCTAGCAATGTCATTTATTGATTTTGCTACATGATCAATCCACTGACTCTCCTCTGAGTCTTTTGTATTCCCATGGACATGTAAAACTCCACCCTCTCTTCTGCAACGTTAATTCAATGAGAGAATGAAATAAACAATGAACGTAGAGGCCAATAAGCCAAACCATACCAGAATTAAGTTAGTCATATTATATTCACAATTTTCTTCATTTTCTAGGATCATAAATTGATTCCAATATAGTAAGATTTCAGAGTAATCAACTGAATTAAGAAACATAAATTTGGTTAGTTGCTACAGTTCCAGATGAAGTGCCGTTTTAGGCAATTAAAATACATGAGATGTGAACCACGGCTTTCGGGATCATTATGATTAAAATTGGTAGAATTAGTAGACAAGGCAAATAAGTCAATTTGAAAATTAATCAGAAACCAGAAAGCAAGACAAATACCTCAAATATGTTGAAAGCAATGATACATAATAGTATTTCCAATTACCTTAAAGCCCTCACAGCTGTTACCCAGCTAGGTTCACTAGATGGAATGAGACCAAGACAAACTCTATCAGCCATACTCTGTAAATCGAAAAAAAAATAAAATAATCAACCAACTCCGTTAAAATATTTCCTCCCACAAACATTAGTGTCAAGAATCAACGAATCCATTTTTCCTTAGACATCCCATTTCATAGTGTTCACAATGATTGGCTTTGAAAATGGTGAACGGAGCAAATAGTTCATTGATCATGTTTCCTTCATATTTATCTTATAACCAAACAGGAGGATATAAAATTCTCAATTTCTCTTCATCTTCCTTTTATCCAAAAAAGGGGAAGAAGAGTATTACAATCTTTACATAATTCCTCTGGACAATTTTCTTCCCCTTAACATAATTCCTCCTTATCTTTACTTCTTTATGAATACTTGCAGGGAGGTGTGTCTCTAATAATATTACAGAAATTCTCATTTATTTTCTCATTTGTTTGGGGATAATACAAAGGGTAATAATAAATTATCTTAATTAGCAAAGAGAAAAGAATGCAGCATAACTTTTACTGGTATGTACTACAGTATAAAATCAAGTTTTATTGCGAGTAAACTACACAGTTCGCTAATAACACAGAGTCCTTTTTATGAAGAGTCAACAAAAAATGGTTAATCAAATAGACGGATTGCAAGAGAATAACAATAATCTATTTCTGTTTTGACTAATAGCCGTTGTAATCTGTTACAAGTTAAAACTGTCTTCTTGTATTGGCTGACAGCTGTTTTTTATTTTACAGTTATAACTGTCATCAGGACAGTTATATAACTGTTACAACTGTCACCTTGCCAGCTGTAGCTTCTCATCTATAAATACTTTGTACAGAGAAGCTCGGCACATTTCTGTAATACTCTACATCAAGAAATACAATAATATACTTCTTTTCTTTCTATCTCTATATTCGATATATATTAACTACCTCAGAATTAGGGAGAGAACCTAAGGGCAATCAAAGCATTGCTGACACAGGGTGAGGGGGTCTGATTTGTGACATGAAAAATTGATTCTCTTTGCAGGGTGAATACATATGAAAAGTTAAATACAAATACTATACCCTGGGAGCAGTAACTCGATTATCTCCTTCAAGTATGATACAACGATCAGCCACAGAATTTGCTTCGAGATTATGTCGGAGTGCTTCTACTGCATGTGGATTCCACTCACAAGCATATACAAATTTTGCCTTGGCCCTGCTTGAGGACATGCAAAAACAATATGAATAAATATATGGCTAACATTATTAAACACACACACACACACACACACACACACACACACACACATATATATATATATATTAAAAAACCTCAGAAGCAAGCAATGCTGGAAAATAGAACATTAGAAGTCTTGGTATTTGAGCTTAGGACTTAGGCCCAACTCTATTTCACAAAATTCGTTTGTGAGGTGAATAGTAAAAACTGTTCAAGCTTTACAAGGACTCCATCAGTCATATCTCTAGTTGATATGAGATGTCAAAACACCCCCTCACTCCTAGGAATAGACATTTTGAGCACATATACAAATACTTTGATACCATCTTACAATATCGATTTAACCTAATTTCACAAAACAGATTTGTATGTTGAAGACTGCTTAAGTCTAAAGACAATATTGATCATATTTCTAGTTAATATGGGATGTCAGCAAGAAAATATCTCCAAACCTCAAACTCTGTATAATAGAAGTTCAAGAGGCATGTCCCATCCCAGCCACCAATCGTTCATATTTAGACCCAGAATGTATTTTATGGTGTTTGCAAAAAATAAATATGAAATTTTGTTGACAGTGTGGAACCATATCTTCCATACAGCACTACAAAACTTTAAAATGTCAAAATATAATTAGAGATTAAGTTCAATACACAGCTATGCAGCAAACAGATAGAATACCTGACGAGGAAAGGAAGCACAAAGTAGCCAATGCCCGCAAAAAGGTCGACTACAACCTCCTCTCTACAATCCAGACTGGCCATCCGAATTTTCTCAGAAAGATTACCCCATGAAAACATGCATTTTGTAGCATCAAAAGAATAGAGTACTCCATTTTCTCGATGATTGACCCAGCCACTATCTCCAACAAGAATCTGCAATGTGCTATCTCTTGTACCAGTTGCAGCAACTGGGCCCTATAAATAAATGAATTCATTGCAAAGATATTTCAGGAAGAATTGAAAACAACAGTGACTAATAAACTAAAGATATAAAACAAAGTGACTCAGGAATAAAGTATTACTCGTAATTCTTATAGTTTTTCCATCAAAAAGACCAACTACTGCAAAACACTCATGGTTTGCATCTGAATAAGAACTTCCAATTCAGTCCTGCTTTACCTTAGCCTTCATTGTCTAGACATTGTTTCCTTCTATCTTGAAAGAAGATGCTAAAATCAGATTCCATCCTAGTAAGAATTTCTATATTATATTATTATCAGAGAATAGTATCCTTTAACCTTTACAAATTATTTGTTATTAGAAACTTCAGTATTTCATATACTTGAAAAATTCCATCATCATACTTATTTTTCAAATACATTCAATACGTACTGTATATTCAACAGGAAAGATAAATAAACCATGTATCAGTAAAAATAAGAATCAGAATGATGAATCCAAAGGAAGGACAAGCAAACACAAATTACCTGGCGAGCAAGACGGTGAGCCTTGAGTGATTTGGCAACAATGAGCCAAAGCTCTCCTGAAATGGAGTCCCACAGGGAATCCTTAAAAGAATTAATTGGAAGTATAATAATATCTCCAAGCCGATCCCATCTGGAAGAATAAAGAATTAGTTCAAAGAACACATTAAAGGGATCACCTACAAGGGGAAATTTCAAGAAAATAGGAAATAAGCAAAGATTGCAAAAGGTTAGTAAGCACCAATAGTATGCTTGTTTTTCTATTGAAACATGATTAAATGAGAGTTTTCTACCACTCGAGAAAAAAAGGTAGGACTCATGCATGTGAAGGATTGAGTTGGGTTCAACAGAAAAAGAAAATGCAACCACTAAGTAGGCACCAACCATTAAAGCAATTTTAATAAAAAAATAAACCTTGTAGGAAGTTCCTCTAGAAGCCATATTGGTAGGCCTTTATGCTCAATCAAAGACGTTACTGCTTCGGTCATCACTTTTAAAGGAGATTTGGCAGCTTTTCTTTCTTCAACAACCTTGTCTTCAAGAATAATGGCACCATACACATGGAGAATGGTCAATGCTTCAGCATAGGATAACTCATTTAACAAGTATTTATCTTGTTTATGTGGTTTTAAAAAGGGAGCTTCATTTTGTCCATCTGATGTATCTAGCAAATGATTATTCCTTTCATGAAATACGGCAAAAAATTCTTGATGAACAGGAAAACAGATATGTACTCCCCCCTCTTCACTGCGTGCCTTCCTCCCCAAGTCTAACCATCCAAATTTCTTCAATATATCCTTTCCCAATTTTGCATATTTCTTTTTGAGTTGCAAAATATAATGCAATGCAATCATCTGACTTTGATCGTTCAAGCAGGGTAGGTTATCATTAGAACATAAACTTTCATCTTCAAATACATTTGGTCCAAGTTCAAGTTGGGGTTGACATGAACTTTCAATGTTATTCGTCTTTGTTCCTTCATCTTGGTTAATCACGTATTTTCTTTGATTTTTTATACGCATATGCCCATCACGTGAATGGATTATATGGAGCAAGTTGACTTTTGCGGGCTCACTGAACTTTGTTCCAAATGCATAGCATGATGCACCGCCACCAACAATGACAAGATCGTCACCAACAACATTGGTTGTACTACGCACAAACAAATCTTTACCTACAGAATTGAGTGTTACATGCTTCCATAGACGAAGCTTCAAATCAAGTAAAGCCAACTCTTCACAGTGTTGTCTAACAGGGCAACCACCGAGAACTCCAAGATAATTCTTATGGACAAAAATTGAATGGGAGAATCTGGCATGTGGATTCCTTCCAGTTGTCCTTTCCTTTGTCCATTGGCCCTTCTGAACATCAAAACTATACAGATCCCCAAGTGCTTTCCCACCATTGTATCCACCAAACATGAAAATTTGAGAATCAGAAGCCACCATAGCATGTGAGTGACGCGCACATGGCCAATCTCCAGACACTGGTATTTCTTTCCAGTGTAAAGTTTTTGTGTCAAAAACATAAAAGGAAGAAAAGATAGTATCATTATCAAGGCCCCCAAATACATAAATGTTGGAACCCATGATAGCTGCAGCATGACGATGCCTATCAAAGATGAAAATAACTATGTATTATACATACAGTGTTTAAAAATAATATGGTAAATGCGAACCAGTGTCTGAAGTTTAAAGAATTAAAGGGGGAAAGTTTTCTATTGGGATGCATAACAAAGCATTCCCCCAATAGTTTTCATGCTCTCTGGCATAATTTCTAATACACCCTAGTTCCTTAACCAGTGCTGGGTATTGGTTATCAACACAAAATAATATAAGCAAATCAATCAACAGCAAGCATGCCTTATGATATTGTTACGATACAATATAAAATTTAATAAGTAGTAATTGTAAGCATTTATGCACATGAATTAAAATACTGACACCAGAACTCATCCAACACATAAAGTCATCTTAAAAACAAGTGTACAATTGTTTTTCATTACTGAAAAGTTGCTTTATCAGTGGGCTTTCTTTTAAGCAGGAAATGGGCTGAAAGTTGTAACACAAGAATGCTGTTAAGCATTACCTGGGTGGAAATAAATTGTCACTAAATAGCAGTAACTTCCAAGAATTCATTGTTGTATCTAGGATCCATACATCACTAAGAATTTTGTCAGGACCAGTCCGACCTCCAATCACAAACATGCAATTTCCAACCACAGAAGCTGTATGGCCCAATCGTGGAGTGGGAGAAGCACAATCAACAGTGCTAACAATTTCAAGATTGCCAGAATATGGATCAAGCAGCAACAAACCATTTCTCCTGGCATGTCTCCCCAAGCCTCCAAAGCCACCAAAAATGATAAGTTTCTTGTCACCAGCCTTATTCAATACACAAGCTGAGTGGCCCCAAAGGAAAAGCTTCTCAGCTGGTTCACCAACAATATCAAAATGGCTAATTGATAGACCAGAACCAGGAGAACTCACAGACCCTGCCAACCATTCAAAGATTCAGACTTTTGATTGATATTAAAAGGAAAGTTGTCCTGCAATCAGATACATACCAATATTCATCAGTACTGATTTCATTACTCAAATACATGCATTATGATGGTAGAACATTCACAAATCCTGTAAAGTATCAAGTCAACATCAGATGCAACATAGAGCATCTCCATTGGACACGTGCTGTCAGACTTTCCACAACTGCCACAGTTAAAATAGTTTTTTAAGCTCAAAACTTCTTTGACATAGCTTGGACACCTATCCGACACTTAAGCAAGATTTAGAGTAAAGCAATACCTATACTTAATTAAACACACTTAGACACTCCTATCATGAAAAAAAGAGAGTCAATTTATATTAGAAATATTGCAAGACTAGTAGTTTTCCATAGGACAAAACCAGTTGTTTTGACCATTAACAGATATTCTTATAGTAGTATTTTATCAGTGGGGGTCATTATTATATAAAAACCGAAAAGCCTAACAACAAATTCGCATTTAGAATGTGAATTATACAAATCTTAATTCCCAATTTAGTCTTTTTCCATGTTGACTACATAAGAGAGAGAGAGAGAGAGAGAGAGAGAGAGAGAGAATGAGTTGGTTTTATATACAACAACTCTTATATAAGAACTGACATGCCAATCACTCCAATGGAGAAACTACAAAAAAGCTGCTTCTTAAGATTAAGAATCTCACAGTCAACTCACATTGTAGATGCTCTACTACCAATCCCTCACAGCTGAAAAAGTTGACTAAATTTGACAGTTCAAGAAAACCGTTGACTAAAATGAAAAAAATGCTATACCTTCTTCAGAGGTTTCCGCATTCCCGTTTCCTAACTGAGATTCATCTTCGGGTTCAAGATGGTTGCAAGCTTCATTCGTCGGCAACAAACGGTCCCCGTTATCAGCAATCAAGGAATCAGTGGACTGCAAAACTTGGAAAAATCTCTGAGTTCTCTTCCTATTAGCTTCCATCTTGTCATTTGCAACCCGAACAAGATAACGAACATACTCGGGCGTGACCATGACAGTGCGCGTATCCCCCAACGGCACCTCCATGCGAATGGAGCAGCGAATGGCGATGATGACGCGCTTCTTGGCATTGGTAATGCCACTCTCTCTAAAGCCGCAGGAGATGGCGAGGGAAACGAGGGAGTGAGCGGCGGAGAGGTCTCTGCACTCGAGAGCAATTATGAGGGGCTCGAATCGGAAGACGAGTTCGGAGACGAAGTGGGAGGGAGTTGGCTCGGAGGGGAAGAGGAGGGAGAGGACCGAGTCGGGATCGGCGGGGTGGTGTGAAACGAAGAGCCACGTGCCGCCTCTGGCTTTCTTTTTAGGGTTTGGAGCTTCGGAGATGGGTTGGGAGAGGATGGAGATTCGGCCAGAGCAAGAACTTGTGGTGAAGTAAGAAGGGTTTTGGTTCAGAGCGTTCAAGAGAGGAACGATGGGTGCGTCTAAAGAGCCCTTCGGAGATTTGTCTGATTCCGTCGAAACCAGTGAGGCCAGTGTCGCAGCTTTTCTCTTTTCGAACTCCATCCTTGTCCTCTCAGAACCGTAAACCCACCAAAAACCTCTCCCCAGGATCAAAACCAACGAGGGCCTTTGTTGGACTCGGGTTATGGGCTCCTTAACTTGGGCTCACTAGGCCCAAGCCATGAAAAATATTTTTGAGTTTTTTTTTTGAAGCGAGATATTTGGCTAGTCAATATTTGTGCAAGTCTTATGCAAAAAAGTAGGATGGTAACAACCGCAGTACAATATCCTACCTAGGAGGAATTAGTGCAAGTCCCATGAAGATTGTCCCCACGTGGCATATTTCAATTTGTCCTTTTATGTGACCAAGTAACTGCTAGATTGGGTACAAAATCTAAAGTAAAGTCACACTTTCCAACTCACAATTTCTCTACTCTGTTAGAACATGGAGATGTCTTTCCACCTCGACGCCAAAACGGCGTTCCCCAATGGAAAAACGGGCTTCGGCGCTGGCTTCTTCTTCCCTACCACTGCCCAAAGAAACCAATCAGTTAAGGTATGTTTGGATCACTTCCAAAATATAGAAAACAAGTTATTTGCTTTTTACTATCAAATCAAAGACAAACAACGGCAAATTTTTATTAACTAATTTCAACTCATAATGTATCTGTTAAGTGATATATGGGCTGCTTAATTAATAAGACTAATATATGTATTTTTTTTCATATATCTAATAAGTTTTTAGATTATATTTTTTAACTTCAATAGAATATTTTGGTTACCGTAAAGTTTTTATTTTTGTTATGTGTGTATTTTTTATTTATATATTTTAATCGATGAGTGTTCCTTATGCTAGACTACATAATAAATGTGTTATTTTTAAATTATTTAGTTTACGGAAACAAAATTAATAATTAGTATGATGGAAATAATATCTATCCTTTTGTTAAAAGAAACAAAACTAATATAGCGTTTTTTTTTCTCTCTTTTTAAGGAAGGTTTCAATATTCTTTATTCAACGGTGTAATTTAAAGAAATAATATTCTTCATTTTCCTTGAATTTCATTCTTAAATAATGCAAAATAACAATGTTTCCATCATATTAATCAATTTTGTTCTTAAAAAAACTTTGAAAACACATCCCAATTATTTTCATAAACTTTCCAAAACCTTTACTTGTACAATATTACATCATGGTTAGGGGTTATCTCAATATGTTTATGCTTTTATTCGTTTTGATAAATATATCAAAGTCAACTTTTGTTATATATTGTACATTGCAGGGTAAAGTGAAGACTGTTTGGCACTCTATCTCCATGAATGCCAGTGGAGGTTTATTAGCTACTTTTGTTAAATTTATTTACACTTTGCTATATTTTGTAAAATTTCTTAAAAGCATTATATATCATTTGGCAGATTTTTCAAGTAAAAAGAAGAAGATCTTTATTGCAATGCCCAAGGGAAATGGTAATTGTTCCAAGGATTTGGTCCTAGTACCATCTATTGGAACAAGTAATCTAGTCGGAAAAAATGAAAAGGCTTATATATTTAACAAGAAAGATATTGTCGAAGCTTCAAATGAAAAGTTAGTTGGCTATCCAAAAATTATTACAATTATTGAAGAACCAGATGTTAATGGCAGTAATCATAAAGTAAATAGAGAAGTTGTGATTGGAAAAATAGATTATCACGTTGATGATATATTAAGTGAAGAAGCTACTCAAGTATTGAAGTCACAGTTAGAAGAAAGATTTCAAAGACAAGAAATAGAGAGGATCGCAAAGGAAAATGAGTCACTCCAAAACAAGTTATTTGTATATCCTCCTGTTGCTATGTGTGGTCAAGATATTGAAGTGTTTCTTAACAGAAGTCTTTCAACTTTGTGTATTCAGTCAGATATTTTTATTAAAGGAGGTTTTAATAATTGGAGATGGAAACCTTTTACTGAGAGATTGAATAAAACAGACCTACAAAGTGGTGATTGGTGGTCTTGTCGACTACATGTTCCAAAAGAAGCCTATAGAATGGACTTTGTGTTATTCAATGGGAAAACAGTTTATGACAATAATGACGAAAAGGATTTCTTCATACCTGTTATTGGTGGAATGGATGCATTTGGGTTTGAGGATTTCTTGCTCGAGGAGAAACGTAAAGAACTAGAAAAACTTGCTAAGGAGCAAGCTGAAAAAGATGAGCAAGAACAACTTAGAAGAAAAATGGAGGCTGAGAAGGCTGCGAGAGAGGAAGATAGATCAATGGCTATAGCAGAGGTAGAAAAGAAGAAAATGTTGTTGCAAAAGTTGACCCAAAATGCAGTAAAATCTGTTAAAAATCTTTGGCACATGGAAGCTATTGAGTTTGAAGGAAAAGATTTGGTCAGATTATATTATAATAGAAAATCAGGTCCTCTTGCAAACGTTCCAGAAGTATGGCTTCATGGTGGCTACAATGGTTGGAAGGAAAAAGTATCATTTGTTAAAAGGCTTGTCAAAATTGGTTCAAAAAATGGTGATTGGTGGTGTGCTGATGGTATGTATGCTCATTTACCTGTTATTCTATTCGTTATTCTATAGTGTAGCATGATAAGCAGTATTTTTCTATGGCATTTGATGCAGTTGTTCTCCCAGAGAAAGCAATAGTCCTAGATTGGGTTTTTGCTAATGCTCCACCTAGAAATGCAAGTGTGTATGATAACAATAATAATAAAGACTTTCGTGCTCTTGTGAGTAAGGTCATACCAGATGAAGAGACTTGGATTTTGGAACAAGAAAGGATATATATAAAATTGCAAGAGCAAAGAAGGTTAAAAGAAGAAGCTCTAGCTGCCAAGGTAATATATAAAG
This sequence comes from Vigna radiata var. radiata, assembly GCF_000741045.1. Taxonomy (NCBI): domain Eukaryota; kingdom Viridiplantae; phylum Streptophyta; class Magnoliopsida; order Fabales; family Fabaceae; genus Vigna; species Vigna radiata. The sequence continues at coordinate 50,425,990 of NC_028357.1, read as the reverse complement.
AATATATAAAATTTCATATTTTTAAATTGATAGTATCTCATTTATCTGGATCTTGTTTACAGGATGAAAAAACAGCTATCATAAAAGCTAAAACAAAGGAAAAAACTTTGCAAAGATTTTTACATTCTCGAAAGCATATAGTGTTCACTGAACCTCTTCGTGTTCAGGCAGGGAGTACAATAACTGTGTTTTATAATCCCTGCAACACAATCTTAAAGGGAAAACAAGAGGTTTGGTTTACACATTCATTTAATCGTTGGACTCATCGTAATGGTTCGTTTCCACCTCAAAAAATGCTGTCTTCAAAGATCGAAACTTATCTCAAAACCTCCGGTGAGTCTTTCATATAATTTACGTTTGAAAACAAAAAGAATATTCGATTCCATAATTTTTTTTATCTTCTTAATTATTTTCTTATTGATTAATTATGTATTATTCTTGTTGGTTCCTATTAAATTAATAATGTCACCTTTGGCTTCTACAGTTAAGGTTCCATTGGACGCATATATGATAGATTTTGTATTCTCCGACCAAAAAGACGGTGGAATTTTTGACAATAACAATACAATGGATTATCATATACCTGTTTCGGGCAGTATTGTAAAGGAAACAACCTTGAATATTGTCCATATTGCTGTTGAGATGGCCCCTATTGCGAAGGTTTAATTCTAAAGTACAATTTTTGAAATTAGAAGGCAACATCCTCAATTCCAAATCATTTTAAGAGTAATTTTACACTTTTTTTTAGGTTGAATGATTGATGTTTTTTGTAGGTTGGAGGGCTTGGTGATGTTGTTACTAGCCTATCACGAGCAATTCAAGAACTAGATCACAATGTAGATATTATTCTTCCAAAGTATGATTGTTTGAACCTTAGCAATGTAAGTTCTTTTGCTATTACTTTATATATCATCATGCATTGAATAACTACAATTAATTCCTTAAATAAGCATTTCGGTCATTCAAATTGACAAAAGATGATATTATATATGATTATTTGTAAAAGTGTTATAAACTGAGTATCAATTTGAAACTACTTGGTAATCAAATGACAAAAACACAAATATCATGAAATTAGGTTTGCATGTTCATGAAATTTTAGTTATTTTTTAACATGCTTCTTGATATTGTTTGTTGAGAATAAATACTGGTCCTCTTGTGCTTTTAAAATATTGGGTTTAAAATTTGTATATTGTGTGTTTTTGTTGTACGTAAAAGAAATTTAAAGTTTTTTAAAATGTATGTCTCTTTATGCAGGTAAAAGATTTTCGATATCACAGAAACTATCTTTGGAATGGGTCTGAAATAAAAGTATGGCATGGAACGGTGGAAGGTCTCTCAGTGTACTTCTTAGAACCTCAAAATGAGTAAGAATTTTGGCTTGTGCTTGTTTGTAGTATTTATATAGTAATTATGTGTCTTTTCCATAATTGTTTTCTCTTCATATGATGACTTGAAAACATTTTACTATTTAGTAAACTGAATGATGTTGGAACAATAATTATATTCTTTTATGCAGGTTCTTTCGTGCTGGTTGTATCTATGGTCGTGAGAACGATGCAGAAAGATTTGGTTTCTTTTGTCATGCAGCTCTTGAATATTTATTTCAAGATGGATTTCAGCCAGTAAGATGTACCATTCAAGTAGTAATTGGATTGACATTTTCATAACTATCGTTTTCTATGCATATTTATTTTTGCAACCAGGATATATATTTGCCTTCTTTTAAGGTTGATGTAATCATTCCAGTGGTTTAAATTTAACTATTTATGTATGGTTATGGACAGGATATCATCCATTGCCATGATTGGTCGAGTGCACCAGTTACATGGTTATGCAAAGAACAATACAGACAATGTCTAAGCAAAGCAGGAGTTGTGTTTACAGTTCATAACCTTGAATTTGGAGCTCATTTAATTGGAAAAGCAATGGCATACACAGACAAGGCTACAACTGTAAGAACAATTTATATATTTTTCAAACTTTCTTATACAAGTTGATTGATTTTATCATGAATATATATATCCATTATTTATAGTAGTTAAAATTACTTACTTATAACATGAATATATCCATTATCAGGTCTCCCCAACTTATTCTAGAGAGGTTTATGAAAACCCTATATTTGGTCCTCATTTTGACAAGTTTCACGGTATCTTAAATGGAATTGACCCCGATATATGGGATCCATTTAATGACAAGTTCATACCTGTAAGTATGCATATAAAAAATTATCCTTTTTTATGCATAAAATTACAACTGAAATATTCTGTAATGTTTTACAGATGTCATACACATCTGAAAATGTTGTTGAAGGTAAAAAAGCTGCCAAGGAAGCCTTGCAACAAAGACTTGGTTTAAAAACAGTTGATAGGCCTTTATTGGGAGTTATTTCTCGATTGACTCATCAAAAAGGAATTCATCTCATCAAGCATGCCATATATCGCACCCTAGAACGTGGTGGACAGGTTTTCTTCTTCAATTTGGCATTTGCTTACATTGTTGGTTGTATTAATATATGTGTAAACAATGAAATATTCTGGTGCAGGTTGTGTTACTTGGCTCAGCTCCAGATCCTCGTATCCAAAACGATTTTGCAAATTTGGCTAATGAGTTACATTCTCTTCATTATGATCGTGTCAGACTTTGTCTTGTATACGACGAGCCCTTATCACACTTGGTAATTCATTACAAAACAAAAATATCTGATAGTATGCAAGAAATACTTTCATCTAACTTTTTAGTGAACTTTTCTTTAAAGATTGTTGAAAGCTATGTCCCAAAAGATATCTTTAATGCATGACTGATTTGAAATGTTGTAGATATATGCTGGAGCTGATTTCATTGCAGTTCCTTCAATCTTTGAGCCATGTGGACTGACTCAACTTATAGCAATGAGATACGGTTCAATACCTGTTGTTCGAAAAACAGGAGGTTTGTGCATGCTTTGTTTTTGTCAGTCAAAGTGCTAAATGATTTCGTTGACATGTGTCTTTGGTTGTTATGTCTTTTATAAATGACTGTAACATGTATTTTTGCATAATTGTGTAGGACTATATGATACTGTATTTGACGTTGACCATGATAAAGATAGAGCACAGGCACAAGATCTTGAACCGAATGGGTTCAATTTTGATGGAAGTGATGCTGCTGGTGTTGATTATGCCCTGAATAGGTGAGTTATATATATATATATATATATATATATATATATATATATATATATATATATATATATATATATATATATGTTGTTTAATGGTATAACATTTGCATGTAAAGATAAGAAAAATAATATTTAAAAGTTGAAATTTTCAGGGCAATATCAAGATGGTACGAGGATCGTGATTGGTTTAACAGTTTATGCAAAAGAGTGATGGAACAAGATTGGTCATGGAATCGTCCAGCTCTTGATTATTTAGAGCTTTACCATGTTGCACGTAGGGCACCATGAGACTTCATCAAATTAGAATTTTTGTTCTTTTCCACTTACATACACCATTTCTCGATGATTATTTAGTTTAAACACTTTATTGCAAATCGTTGATTTTTTTTAAAGTTGCAAATCGTTAATTTTATTTAAAGTTGCAAATATTGAATTTATAAATGTTTGGTTTGCTTAAAATATTTATCTGAGATAATAGAAAAAGACAAATTCCCCTTAAATAAGATTGTGTATAGAACTAGACTTAATTTATATATATTATTTATTTTATGTACACCACAAATGATTCTTATCTGTATTTGTATCCTTCTACGTTATTAAATATATTTTTACAAAAATAAAAATAAAAATCAAAGTAAACAAAACATGATATGATAAAAAAATTCAATAGTGAAAAATATTTATAATAATTTATAACAGAATTTATATTAATTTTTGCAATAATAATAATTTCAGTATTTTTTATGAAAAAAAATAAAAATACTTTTACTAACCAATAATTTACGAGAATTCTAATAAACAATGTATAGCCGTGAATCAAACCATGAAGATATGCATGAATCAAACCATGAAGATATCGTCACTAATTTATGAGAACACAAACATAATGTCAGTAGTAACATTAACCTGATTAAATTAGAATAAAAGTTTAAGAAAATTAAACTCAACATGTATTAATTCAAATAAATTTTAGTGGTTATAAGCAGTTATTAAAAAAAAACTTCATATTTATCTATATAAAAATTAAACTCAAACTAATTATATCCTATATTCATTTTCACATCATCGGTCATCCCAGTTTCGTATTCCTCCTGCCTGATAAGAAAATAAAAAGTTATTAAATTAAATATGTAAACCCTAGATGGTGATTTGTAAAAATAGTAAAACCTCCAACGGCTAGTTCTGCGATCGAAAAATCTAACGGCTCTGATCCCTCGACCCTTTAGAAATATAGCCGTTACCAACATTTTCTCTGCCTCCAATGTAAACCCTAGAAGGTGATTTGTAAAAGGTAACGGCTAGTTCTGCGATCGAAAAATCTAACGGCTCTGATCCCTCGACCGTTTAGAAATATAGCCGTTACCAACATTTTCTCTGCCTCCAATCTTATATAAATCCTTGAAATCGTTTCCTTCTATTCACTTCAGCTTGTCTTGTCTTTTGAGCGTACTAAAAGCTTCCATTTCCATGTCTTTCAACAAACCATCTTCAATGCCTTCAAACCCCAATCCATGAAGTTCCGAAATCAGTAACCCCATGAGAAGGAGTTTCACTGGAAACCCCTTCAACAAACCTTCAATTGTCCCAATTCATGGAGCCAAAACTCCCGCCAACAGCCCTTTAGGTATCTCTCTCTCTATTTACATTTGTAGTTGGTATGAGAAAGTGTATAAAATTAAAGATTAGATTTTTTATTGGTTTGGGGTTTGGTATTCTGCAGATTTTTCTAGAAGAGGATCTGTTGGGGTTCGTGAAAGTGGAGGGTCACTGAGGGACTCCTTGGATAACAAAGAAAATGGGAAAGATCAATCTTTGAAACCGGTGAAGGTTCGATCGCCAGCTGTTTGCTCAAAGGGTTCAAAGAATTTCATGTCTCCAACCATTTCTGCTTCCTGCAAGATCAATGAGTCTCTCCGAAAGGGAGTCCTAACTGAGCGGAACGAAGTAGTTCCAAGTCCTGTGGACCCGAAAAGCCACGTTCGTAAGGTAACTTTTTCTGATCCCTTGGAGGAAGGCCCCAGATCTTCCTTGACTAGTGAGGATTTGAGTGATGTCAAAGAATGACATTCACACTTAACCATCATTTGAAAATGAGCCTGATTTTGTTAACCTTGACCCTACTTTTAAGCTACCGTGGTTTCCCCCTCTTGGTGTAGATCCCTTGATACCTCCTTATGACCCTAAAACCAACTACCTCTCCCCCAGGAGTCGGATGTTTCTCCGAATCGATTTGGTTTCTTCTGTCATGCAGCTCTTGAATATTTATTTCAAGATGGATTTCATCCGGTAAGATGTACCATTCAAGTTGTAACTGGATTGTCTTTTTTATAACTATCATTTTCTATGCATGTTTATTTTTGCAACCATGTTTTAAGGTTGAGGTAATTATTCCAGTGATTTAAATTTTAAAAAAATGGTGTATAATGTTGAAATTTGGAAATAATTAAAATGCTGGACCAAAGTAAATATGATCCATTTGGGAAAAAAAATTCTTACAATAAGAAAATGAATTTGGAAGAAATAGCAAAATTGCATAAAAAGTCTAGTTAATTAGACATGTGATATTTTAAAACAACATATTAATTTTCACTTCAATTACTTTTTTAACTTCAACATAAAAAGTGTAGTTACATGGCTTTATTTGTTCAATGATTTATTATTTACTTATTTTCGTTTTTATTTTTATTTTTTATTTATTTATTTTTGTTGCCTTTATTTCATTTTGTAACTAAAAAGAAAAAGAAAAAGAAAAAAAAAGCCGTTTTGCCTTTAGTAAAAAAAAAAACAAAGAAAGAAAAGGACAAGTGTATCCGTGTTGGAGAGGGAGGGGGCAGAAATTCGTTTTCTGCAGGTAAGGACTACGGGAGCGGGGTGGCAGGAGGAGCGTGGCAGGAGAGATTTCTGGAGGAGCCATCATCATCCAATGCTGGAAACAAGGAGACATCATTCATAGAAAAGAGAAGGGAAAAGCCAGCCAACCAAAGAAAAGAAAAAGATCCATTGGAGACACAAGGTTGGTAGTAGCAAACGGATCTTCAAGAGTTAAGTAATGCCTTCTTCCTATTGTGTATGATACTCTCACATGAATCTTTCCCGTTCTCCATCACTACTACCCCTCACTATCCCATGCTTTATTCTTCTTCACCTACGTTCAATGGAGCCATTAGCCAAGCGAGAAAAAGAAAACTAACCCAACTAATTTGAGTTGTTCACTACTGTGATACAAAACCAAGGTATCAAACTCTAACAAAAGTCCAGAAATGGACAGAAACAGAACGTGTAGATTAGATAGTCTGGATCATCCTAAGGCCGCTTCAAGATCAATTTGAAGCATATAGTTTACTCATAGATCCACTAGGGAACCACAATGCAATTTTGCAATTTCCTTGTGAGTATTCTCAACTGAATCACTTCCATGGATAATGTCAATGTCATAGCCACCACGAATAGTTCCAGGCTCAGATTGAACCGGGTTAGCGGCCCCAACTATCTTTCTGCCAGTAACCACAACATTTTTACCCTCCCAAGTCATGGCAACGACAGGGCCAGAGATAATGTAATCCGGTATCCACTGAAGAAAGGCTTGACAGATAAATCAGTATAGTGTTTTTCAGCAAAAGCACGCTCCTCACTAATAAGTTTCAAACCTCTCAAGTAGAAACCTTCCTTCTCAAATCCGGCAATGATCTCACCAACAAGGCCTCTCTGAACGCCGTCGGGCTTGATCATGATGAAGGTTTGCTCAGCCATTTCTCCTTCTCGCCTCTCCCCAACGTCTAGCTCGACAACCACCCGCCTGTCATCGACTCGATCCTATCCAAGGACCCCTTTTTTTTCTCTCCATAGGTTTTTACTTGTAAGTTTGAACCCGCGACCGTGGCGACGAGAGTGGCAGTGGCTGACAACGTTTCTTCTGTCCAGACTCTGCTTCTTCTACGTCCTGCGGGCATTGTCTCCACTCCCATACGACACACACGGCGGAGCCCAACACGATCTCTTTGTCTCTGGGCCCAACAATCGAACTAACAATCCAGGGTGTGTCGGCGACGACTGGGGGGACCCTGAACGGTGAGGACGCTTCCTTCTTGCGCGCAAAGAGGAGTCGGGACGCCGTGGTCAAAAGTGGTTGTCGGATGGAGACGGTGGCGTGCGAACCCCAACAACCCCAACGCGGTGACTTTGAGTCTCTGGAGCGTCTGAGTTGCGTGGGTGAGGAAGCTTGGCTTGGGTTGCTGGGTCTGTTTTCCTGTTTTCTCTGCAGTTTTCTGCACAAGATCTTGAACCGAGGGTTCAATTTTGATGGAAGTGATGCTGCTGGTGTTGATTATGCCCTGAATGTGAGTTATATATATATACATATGTTGTTAATGGTTTGCATGTAAAAAAGATAAGAAAAATAATATTTAAAAGTTGAATTTTTCAGGGCAAAACACTGATCGAACAAGATCTTTGTTGCACCGTGAGACTTCATCAATTTTGTTCTTTTTTCCTCTTACATAAACAATTTCTCGGTGATTATTTAGTTTAAAAAAACACTTTATTGCGCGAATCGTGATTTTTTTTTTTTAAAAAAAAAACATTTACACTTCAAAAATTTAGATTTTTACAAGTTATCCTGAGTTACGAAAAACTCCTGAAAAAACTGTGCAAAACCACTGGAAAAACAGCGAGGGTTTTGTCAACCAAAATCGTCAATAGTGGAGATTTTATCCAAACCTAAATTGTCGGAAATAACCGATCAAGATTTTTGCCAAAACCGTCGAAAATACGTACAGATTTTTTTTTTAGTTTTTTTTTTAGTTTTTGTTGTAATAATCAATTAATTTTATAATAAACTAAAATTATTTAACATATTATTAATAAACTAAAAATATGACTAAGCGGTTACATAAACTAAAAAAACAAGATTTAAAAAACTCGCAACATAAAAGTCAAATTTAGTTAACGTCGTGAAATTTTTTTCCACCAAAGATGATGTGATGAAACTTGTGTAAAGGTGTGACTTTTATAGTGATGACATTATTTAAAATTTAAAAATTTAAATGAAAAATTTTGGACGAATCTCGAATCTGGAGGTTCGTTGGTGCGTTGGTGGTCACTATCCGTGGTATCCTTGCCTCATGATACTCTGGAGCAATATAAGCCCTCTCCATATAAGGCACAAAGTTATTTTCTTTTCTGATTCTTCAGCTTCTACAAAATTTGCTATCTTGGCTCTCAGATCTTTGCTTAGCCATTCTCAAATCTTGGCTCTCAAACAAGCATCGTTTTCACAATAACCCTGGCGTCAAAACTGGAACTTTTGGACGAATTTAGAGGTGGGGTTTTACCATTTTCAGCTGAAGAACATTGGTGTAGAAGAGACCGAGCTGCGGAGTCGCCGTGGTAGGAGGAATCACCGCCGCAAAAGGTGGGATCGAGCTGCAGAGTGCTGTAGAAGAGACACTCGCGGCGATCGTCGCATGGCAGAGCCCTGGCATGGCAGATTTCTGCCATGCGACGGCGTAGTCGGACTTCCGGCGAGAGACGTAGGGCGAGACAGAGCAAGGGAAAATTAAGGGTGGAGGCTCGTGAGATGACTCGTGTGAATTGGGGCCTAAGGATGATCGGAGAGAGTGAGTGATCGGAGAGAGTGAACTGAAAAAGGGAGATCTGAACTGGTCTGTGTGTGCTCGCCTCGCGTCGAAATCCTTTCTCGCAGATTTCACAGTAGTGGATGTGCTCGGCGAGGAGTTCCACGGTATCGAGCTCCATGATTTGCCCTCACCTTCCTCGAGAGGTTCGATTTATGTTTATTGGTGGCGGAGGGTTCCGACTTCGGATGTGATGGTGGCGGTGGAACGTTGGGAGTAAGTTACGAACCTAAGAGAGATTCTGAAGAGGAAGCTGAGGGTTTACAGTTGTATTCAAATCCTGGGTGTTAAAATTTAGGGTCTGATCTGCCTTTGGATTGGAGTTGGAATTGGGCATGATTTTGATCTGAAAGTTCAAAAGGAAAGGGAAAGAAGAGGGAGCTCACATGGTTGAGAGACCATTCCTCGTATTCAACTTTTTGTTTTTAAAAAAAATTACACATCAACCTTCTGATTCAGCAAAAGTTTAACACCGTTAATTAAATTTAACGGAAAGGGTTAAATTGATTGAAATTAACTTTTATGAGGACTCAATTGGGAGTTTTGATAAAAAGATGATGAAATTGGGAATGCGCCCAATTAACCAAAACACATTAACCAAAAAAAATAAACCAAAATTTTTAGATTACTTTATTTCTGAATCTACTACTATACTTTCAATTTAATCAAGCACACTATTATACACAATACGCAAAACCATAAAAACAAATGATGCAAGAGGAAAGTTTCTCCTAAAAACATTGCAAATGTAAGTTTCAAGAATTCTTACTTTTCTAATTGAATTCATAAAAATTAATTATATGCCAGTCAAAAAATATATTTGTGATTCTCATCATTTCAAGATAATTTATTAAATTATTCTTTTGAAATATTTATAAAGTGTTATAAAGATAATCTGTTCTAAGAAAGCAGGGCAAGGCCCATTGTTCATGTGTCCAATTGATTGTTCGTGGTAATCTGCAGGTGGCCATGGAAATATTACAGGTATGTGGAACATAGATTTCATTTAATGGGAACTTGACGGGAATATAAACAAAATACCCACCCTATTCTCCCCATGTAATTTAAAATAAGAATCACTACAAAGATGAGATTTGTAGCAAATCTTGTGTTAAATAAGTCCTGACATGGATGGATAAGAAAGAACTGCTATTTAATAATTAATATTAAGTGGCACAAAACAACATTACAGATCAAGTGAAGCAAACATCTAAAGGACAATATCTCGAAATGCAAAAAAAAGGACAATATCTCGAAATGCAAAAAAAAGGACAATATCTAAAGCTTCTCCATAACCTGTAATACATTGGATTTGAATCATATTCAACTCAACTTATGCAGGTTCTCTCTATTTATAATATCCACAAGATGAACCCACATCTATAAATAAAAATCATTTTCTCTACAGTATATTTGATTATACGTGGATCGGATACTATGAAAGACTAATTGGGGATAAAACAAACAAGGAGGACAACATTGAGCGACAAGATAAACATAAATTTGCAGAGAAGAAATCTGATGTTACCTCCTCCAAATTTCTAGAACAGAGTGATTTTTTCTTTAAGTGATTAATTTGCTTCTTTTTTCGGCTTTTAATTTCCGCGCTCAAGATTGCAAGATCATCATCACCTATATATCATAGAGACATACTGAAGGTCAAAAGTATATCTAAGGTACACATAAATACTACTCAATATACTGAAAGGTAAAACTTCTGAATAGAGTATTTTTTTACTTCAAATATAGTTAACAATCATTTAGGCTTCAGATAACAATGGCTCCAAACAAAAGAAAAAAACAAATATTAGCAAAAATGCAAAGTAGGGGTTTTAGAAAATATTATGTGTCTGTAAAGCGTTAAAATTTATCAGGGAGAACATACATAACTAGTGTACAGATCCTATATTCATTGCAAAGTCCTTGATGAAAGAGTTGTTGATGCTAGCATATATTTCTTAACCATTTCAAAACGGATTGCATGATCAGTGTGAACCTTGTCCCATGGTTCTACACATTCACCACCGACTAAAATGATGACTCTATTTTCAACAAGAACAATAACATTAATTCCAAATTGTTCTTCACTTTAAATTAAGCAATTAGACAAAAGTACTGCTCCAAGTACTCAGCTCCACAATTCAATGCCACCCTCCTTACACTAGGCTCAACATGTTGATTGAATACTTTTCTATACTGAAAGATTGCTTAAAATAAATTCTTACTAATTGATTATATATCACTTGTGAAAGAATAAAGATATCTATAATAACTTTTGTAGAATAAATTATTTTTTTAAAATGAAACATGCAAGAGAAGGTGAAAAAAAATAAAGCAACAGACGAAGCTGATAATAATTAAATTTTAGTTTCCAAAGAATTTTTTTATATCTTAAAGTAGGCATTAGGCCAGATTCTAGTACTTCAAACCCTACATTGAAGATAAAATCCTATAAAGTGTGTCTAAGTGATACGCTCTTAAAGGGGATAACTAAAAACTCTATTAATGCTAACTTCTGACGAGTACTAACGCTGGTGAAATGCTAACTTCTATGCCTAGGTAGCATAGAAACAATTTACTATACTAGTTCATAATAAAGCAAGCTGAGATGAAGATCTCTGATCCAATATTATACACGGCACGTTTGATTTACCTGGCAAAGGTTGGCCCCTGAATACAACAAGAGATCAATTTTCCAATAAAACAGAAAAGATGGCTAGTCTTTACTACACCATACCTGAATCATCCCTAAGGAATTTCCTTAAAAGTTGGTACCTGTTGCACCAAGATCTACTCCAACAACTATGCTAGCTCGTCCAACTGCTACACCAAGTTCTACGTCGCTCTCAACTCAACCAAATCATCGCTTCCATCTCTTAAATAACCTATGTGAGGGACATTCTAACGAAGTCCTCACCCGATGAACCTCCCTTTGTGAAGGTAGATTATATCTATTACATAATTTAATATTTTCCTATCATTTGACAACATAATTACAAGAGTTCCTTCCTTTACCTCTAAAGTTCATTCTGCACCTCTAAATAACAAATATGCCCTTTCATTTAAAAAAATAATTTATTCTATAATAAAATTTAGGGATCTCACAGTATACATACTCTTGGTTTTCTTTTGGTTTAAAAGACTTGACTGCTATTTGTTTCCCTATAACAAATGAAGTGGTGACAATCCTGTAGTCCAATTCTTTCAGTTTAGTTTACAGAAAAATGAATGATAATCAGATAAGAAAGTTTAAAAGATGTTTTTGCATGCCTATGGAGCTGTTGATGGTAGCGGCGGAGGATGTCTCCAACACCGACAGCATCCAAAGCCTTCCAAGCATTTTGCCATAAGGACAAAGAAAAGCTAGTGGTGTTTCTAGGTGCTTTATGTCATTCCATGGGTACCAAAAAATCAATGATTGGGGACAAAAATTTTAGACAAAACTAGCTCCCATGATAATAGTGGCCTACAGTGATTGTAGTAATTCTTATGATATATCACAAGAAAATCTTCATAGACTCGAAAAAAAAAAATGTAAATTCAAGACAAGACAACCTAATTACAACTCTTTATCCTACGAAAGAACAACAAATCCAACTAAATGTTAACCCAACTCCAAAGGACTACAAGGAAATAGAAAACAAGTTTTATTATATCATAGCCATCTTGCAAGATATTCTCTGCAGTTATAATTGAGGTTGACACCATCCAATTGTGAAAAACTTCACATCCACTGAGGTGTACAATTTTCATGATCCAATCAATCATTTTCCACAAGCAGAAATTAAAAGTATATGAATCCTTCAAAGGAATTAGAAACATCTAAGTAACACTGATCATCAAATGATGTGATATATGTTAAAATTATATATACAGACAGCAGGAATATGTTGTTTACCTGAGAAAGTAGTGGATCATGAATATATCGTTTCTCAACTTCACCGTATATTGGTATCTGTTAATGAACCTTGATAGAATCCTCTGATAGAAATAATTTTTTCCCAAATCACCACCAATCAGACCCATTTGATTCATCAACCACATGTTCCTCCCATTCACAGGCATCGATCCCCAACCAATCAACTTCCCAACACCCTTGGAACTCAAAACCCCTTTCGCAACCCTAATCCTCGCATCCCTAAAGGGAACCAAACACTTCTCCCTGGCGAAGTCAGCACATTTATCCTTAGCCACAGCGAAACAACCCGCCCTATCCCGCACTTCACACTCCTCCCGTTCCTTCAGATCGTGAATTGTGAGGCCCGCTAGAGCCTTCCACCATGTAGGCTTACAGTTCCTGGAAGCGCTGACGGCACATTCAGTCCTCGCTCCCTCCTCGCATTGCTCAACGATTTTGCTCTCACAGGCAACGAACGAAGACACCCACGCGCGCAATCCCTAAAGGCGAGCACGCTCAACGATTTCTGGAAACTCAAGCGACAATGACGAGCCACGGGGCGAAAGGCGCACACTCAGTAACGAAGGGTAAATAATCAATCAATTTCCATAAGTGAAATAAAGGAGAAAGACCTGTGAAAGGAAGAAGAGCTTGTAAAATGAAGAAGAACTTAACTGAAGAAGAAACACAAATGTAGGAAGAAAAGCCTGTGAAATGAAGAAGAACTTAATTGAAGGAGGCACGAATCAGCGAGCGTGATATATTTAACATTTGCAGGCGGTTTCTTTGCAAAACCGCCAGAACATTTGGGAGGTTTTATAAACCGCCGGAAAATAACCTCCAGTATATTATATTATTTTTGTAGTATTAATTGCAAATATTTAATTTATAAATGTTTGGTTTGCTTAAAATATTTATGTGAGATAATAGAAAAAGACAAATTCCCCTTAAATAATATTGTGTATAGAAGTAGACTTAACTTATATATATATACAAAACAAATAATTCTTATCTGTATTTGTATCTTTCTACGTTATTAAATATATTTTTACAATAAAAATAAAAATCAAAGTAAACAAAACATGATATTATAAAAAATTCAATAGTAAAAAATATTTATAATAATTTATAACAGAATTTATATTAATTTTTGCAATAATAATAATTTCAGTATTTTTATGAAAATAAAAATAAAAATACTTTTACGAGAATCTAATAAAAATACTTTTACTAACAACTAATTTACGAGAATTCTAATAAACAATGTATAGCCGTAGAATAAAATGCATGAATCAAACCATGAAGATATAGTCACTAATTTATGAGAACACAAACATAATGTCAGTAGTAACATTAACCTGATTAAATTAGAATAAAAGTTTAAGAAAATCAAACTCAACATGTATAGTGTAAAAAAGATTAATTCAAATAAGATTTTAGTGGTTCTATAAGCAGTTATTAAACAAAAAAACTTCATATTTATCTATATAAAAATTAAACTCAAACTAATTATATCCTATATTCATTGTCACATTATCGGTCATCCCAGTTTCGTATTCTTCCTGCCTGATAAGAAAATAAAAAGTTATTAAATTAAATATGTAAACCCTAAATGGTTATTCGTAAAAGATACAATAGTAAAACCTCCAACGGCTAGTCAGCGATCGGAAAATCTAACGGCTCTGATCTCTCGACCGTTTGAACTCTCGTCTAGAAATATAGCCGTTACCAACATTTTCTCTGACTCCAATCTTTTAAAAATCTTTGAAATCGTTTCCTTCTATTCACTTCGGCTTATCTTTTGAGCGTACTCAAAGCTTCCATTTCCATGTCTTCTAACAAACCATCTTCAATGCCTTCAAACCCTAATTCAAGAAGTTCCGAAATCAGTAACCCCATGAGAAGGAGTTTCACTGGAAACCCCTTCAACAAACCTTCAATTGTCCCAATTCATGGAGCCAAAACTCCCGCCAACAGCCCTTTAGGTATCTCTCTCTATTTACATTTGTAGTTGGTATGAGAAAGTGTTATAAAATTAAAGATTAGATTTTTGATTGGTTTGGGGTTTTGGTATTCTGCAGATTTTTCTAGAAGAGGATCTGTTGGGGTTCGTGAAAGTGGAGGGTCGCTGAGGGACTCCTTGGATAACAAAGAAAATGGGAAAGATCAATCTTTGAAACCGGTAAAGGTTCGATCGCCAGCTGTTTGCTCAAAGGGCTCAAAGAATTTCATGTCTCCAACCATTTCTGCTTCCTGCAAGATCAATGAGTCTCCCCGAAAGAGAGTCCTAACCGAGCGGAACGAAGTAGTTCCAGGTCCCTTGGACCCGAAAAGCCACGTTCGTAAGGTAACTTTTTCTGATCCCTTGGAGGAAGGCCCCAGATCTTCCTTGACTAGTGAGGATTTGAGTGGTGACAGTGAAACTTTGATGTCAAAGAATGATGCAGATTCGTCTTTTGAAACTGTCAATAACTTGAATGTGAATAATCTTCTGGTTCCAGAAGATGACATTCACACTGAACCATCATTTGAAAATGAGCCTGATTTTGTTAACCTTGACCCTACTTTTAAGCTTAGCCCCACTGCCACTCCTCCTGTTTCATTGAAAGCTACCGTGGTTTCCCCTCTTGGTGCAGATCCCTTGATACCTCCTTATGACCCTAAAACCAACTACCTCTCCCCCAGACCGCAGTTTCTTCACTACAAACCTAAATCACGAATTGAAATCTTTAGGGAAAGGGAATTAGAGGACAGCTCCATATCTGGAAGCTTTTCGGATTCAGAAATCACGGAGGATACTCAATCTGAAGGCTCGCAGAAGGAGTCGGATGTTTCTTCGGATGAAATTGTAAAGGAAGAAGAGTGTGGCCAGATCTCCGAATCGAGTCCTGCTAAGGAGACTCTCATGCCAGAAATATTTGGTGAAGCAAAAGAAGTGCCAAAACCACGTTTCACAGTGAGAGCAAAGGCTGTTGCTCTGATTTTGCTTCTTGCAGTTGCTTTTCTGTCGATCTCGGTCACAGATCCTCCTGTAATTGATCGAACTGTGTTTCAAGACCTCTACAGGGTTTATGAATCCTCTGAATTTTCAGTGTTTGCAAGAGATAAATTTGATCAACTCACCCAGTTTGCAGAAACAAATTTTGATGAGATAGCTCAAAATTTGCAAACTTGGTTTACCAAGTTGTTGTCATCATTATCTGATTTTGTTTCCGATATTAGAGGGGCACAAAACCTGGCCGAGTTGCAATATTATAATTTGACGGTTCAGCAGGATGATTCCATGGTGTATCAGTATCCTATATTTGGTGGCGGTGAAAATGAAATTGGTGAGACTCACGCACCAATATGGGACATCGAAGAAAGTGTTGTTGCTGCAGATATTGTGAGTGATTATATTGAGGAGGATATTTCCGAGGAGCATTATGAAGTACATGAAGAACAAGTTCGGCGAGATATTGCAACAGTTACTGAAGTTGAAAATGTTTTCCATGCTCCAGATTCAGAGCAGCTGGCTGAAGCAGGAAGCTTAGATAGTGCTACAATTACTGGAGTTGAAAGTGTTTTGGATGCTCCAGAATCAGATGAAGTACTCAATATGGTAGAATCAGAGCAGCTGGCTGAGGTGGGAAACTTGGAAGACAACCTGGCACAAGAAGCTGAAGTGGGAAACTTGGAAGAAAACCTGGCACAAGAAGCTGAGACTAACTTAAATGTTGAAAATCAGCAAAGTTTGAATTCGGAGATTGCTGAACTTAGTAATGAAGCGTATGACTCAGTTACAAGTCAGGCACAAGAATATGATGTCAGCAAGCAAAGTTTGGATTCTGATGTTGCTAAGGTGAATGATGATGTAGCAGAGGAAAAACCAACAACCATAGATGCTGCAATCAAAGGGAATGAAGGGCAATTAGAAGCAATTCACGATTCACTTGTGTTTATATATCTAGTTATCGGTGCTGGTACTGTTATAATTGCAGGTGCAGGTATCAACTGGTTTAGGAAGGGTAAAAACAAAAGCAAGAGCTCAATGAAGCAACCTCTGGAGTTGCAAAAGGTCTCCTTTCCATCTAATAACCAGCAGATTTCGCCAGAGAAGTCACGTGGGCCCATAGAAATGGACATGATTGAAGATTCTTCAGAAACGAGCAGCTTTCAGCAAAGCTCGTTCTACAGCGAAAATGTAGCGAATGAAGGTCACAAACCAGGCCCTGAGAAGAAGCGTAAGAGTAACTACAGGAGAGAATCTTTGGCCTCTTCTTCATCAGACTATTCCACAGGTTCCCAGTCGTATGGAAGCTTAACGGTGTACGAGAAAATTTCAAAGAAGCAGGTAAGTTAATACTTAATGAACATTTATTATTTTTGCCTTAAGATTGCATCAATAATGAACTATTTCTATTGTTCTTGGTTATATTGTTTTTTCAGGGACATGGAGATGATAATGTGATCACTACCCCTGTTAGGCGTTCAAGTAGAATTAGAAACCAAGCCACTTCTCCTTCTTAGACGGATTTTGGGTTAGTGTGTGTTTGGTCCATGGGTGTGCATACTGAATGGAAAACCAACACAATCCTTAGTGTTAACGAAGGATTAGATTAGAAAGCTTTGCCAATTTCTCCTTTGTAAGCTGACCACCATAAGCTGTTACTGTAAGCAGAAGTGTCCTATCTTCTGAATCTTGACTCTGTAGCAGAAGAAATTTATTCTTAAGGGAATCACTGATTGTTTATTGATTTGTTTTATATATGACCAGCTGCATTTTCCTTCTTATTTTACTTTCACTTCTCGTCTTTTCAGCGACGATAATAATACTAATGATAATGATTTTTTAATTAAAATGTGTACCTTCTTGTATAAGTTTCCATTGTCACTTTTCTAAAATAATTATGAGCATACTTAAATAGAATTGACACTAAAGGCTGTTTGATAAACAAAAAATACTATTTATCTAAGTATTTTTATATACTTTTTTATTAAGACACAAGTTTTTATTTATTTATTTTTTAAAACAGAAAAAAAAACAATATAAATATTGAGGTAGCTGTACTTGGTTCGCAAATATGTACGGGATTATGAATGGTCATAAATGTTGAAACTTTTCACGGCCCACTCACTTAATTCTATTTTTCAATGCAATTATGGACTTTGTTTGTGGCTGTCTCTTCCCAATCTTTTATTTTTATCATATTATTCATTATATTCTATTCACATCACTTCTTTTGGTGACAAATTTTAAAAAGGTAGTTAGTTTTAAAGAGAATTTTAAGTCTTTTTTTTAATGTTATTTTTCTAAAAAAAAAGGTCGCATCCTCATATTTTGAATGGTTTTAACAATCAATTAGATGAAATATAAGTTAAGTCAATATGTAAATACTATTTAAAATTATATGGTTGAAATATATTTTTATTAAATATAGTATGGTTATGATTTGATATTTGCTTTGATTATCCATTTAACTCACATTTTTGTTATGAGTAGCTTAGATTTTTGTACCAAACCAATGTATACTTTATTCCTAGAAGCCAAACTACTTATTTCAATGTTCTCTTCTTGTAAGAATATAAAAAGGGAATGTTGTTAATTAATTCATGCATGATATTTTTTTATTAATTTATATATGTTTTGATTTATGTGAATATTTTTGTCTTAATTTATTTTTGTAAAATATTTGGAAACTTTTAAATCCTTAATTTGTTTTAAAAATATTTTAATCTTTATAGTTAACTATGATTACGTTAGGCCTTAAGTAAAAATGAGATAAAGTAAATTAATAAATAAATGTTTTAATGTAAAACATTTATATTACTTTTGAATTGTATGATAACAAAAAAGTAAGCTTAAACTATTTTTTTTTTTATATTACACATAATCTTAATATTTATAAAAAAAAAAACTGCTCTGTAAATGAAATAATTGTTTGTGTTATATTAAAAAAAATTACATTACAATCATTAAAAACTGTAATACCGAAAGTAATATAAAGAAAATAAAAAACTATAAACACTTACGTAAATTATTTTTTAATAAAACATAATATTAAAAGTAAATTATTAAATTAAAATAAAATAAGAATAGCACATGTAATAATTATCTTATTTATATAAAATAATAAATATATTACACAATTATGTTTATTTCAACTAGTGAAAACACGTGTTATACGCATAAGTGTGTTTATTTTTTTATTTAAGTAAAAATTTATTAAATATTAAAATAACTTTTGTAAAACTAATTAATTTATATAATTTTTATTATAAATAATTATATAAATTTTAGTTATTAAAAATATTAAATGATAAAATAATTAGTTTAACTTATAAAATAGTTAAATTTAGTTTAATGGTCATTTAAAGAGTGAAAATAAAAATCTAAATCATTTCAATTTAAAATAAAAATAACTTATGAGACAAAATTGAAAAAAAAAAGTGTAAAAGAAATCCTCCTTTTCATATATATATATATATATATATATATATATATATATATATATAAATATAAATATATTTATTTTGTCTGAATATCTTTTATGTTACCCTAACCATAGTTAATAATAAAAAGTAAAAGAGAAAGATTAAAAATGTGAAATATTTAAAATTAACAAGATTTTTAGTGTGTCTAAAATCAATATATATTTTAAAGAACTAAAAATAAATTTATATTTTTAAAACTATTTTAACGCACTTGCCTAATATATAACTGTTATTTTGAAATGAAATATCATTGATAATCTCTTTGTTTATAATGTTATTTTTTGGTGTGTATAATATATACATATATATACACTTGGATAAGTAATGGATGATGCATATTTTTTAAAAGAAAATAGTGTATAGAAAAGATGTAAGAATAAGTTTTATGTGCTTTGACGTATAAATTCTGAATTTCTTAAAGTATGTAATACTTTTGTAACAAGAAAACAATATTTTGTGAATAAAATAGGGAAGATATATATATAAAATGGGGTTTGATGATTATGGTTTTTGTGCCAAGATAGCTGTCAATGTTTCCAAAACAGCTAGTTACGAATCCTCAGTAATAAATGTGAATTGATATTGATATACGTGCATATTTGCTAACTGGCTAAGCTACAGTATACTAGAATATTACATCCACTGAAAACTAGTGTGGGTGGATAAGAACATTACACAGTGGAGCACAAACAAAAACAAATAATGCTGTCACTAAAACATGTCTTCATTCAACTAAGCATTAAGCATGCATAAACAATTAATAAGATGTACAAGTACTTGTTGAACAAACACCTTCTTCTTCAGCTTTTCAGTCATAAACCAAACAAGGAAAAAGACAAATAGATAATGCTATGTTATTATCCATATACAATTGGAATCGTGATTTATAAGTATATCATCTAACATGATGATTTATGGCACTGCATTCATTCACGCAATCTTCTAATCCTGAACAGTGCATTAATGATCCAACAAGGCAGGAGTAGTAAAAAGGTGGAAGATAAATGCTAGGTCTACTACAACTATAAGGTTATGATGGAGTTGAAGGCTACATATATCGATGGAATGGCTTTTATATACTTGGTAGGAGGAAGCACCCTCTCCAAGGCAATTAATAAAGGGTGTTTAGGCTCACACTTTCAAGTTTCACACTTAATCACAAGAGCTCAACCAATGGAAGACCCTTTTTGTTGTTTTGTTTTCTTTAATCTCTTAGAGTTACTACTACGTAACAATAGATGAGTAGTTTAGGATAAGGTTGCAGATCCTTGAGGTACCTTCAAGCCAATCGTGCATCACCACCTCTCCCAATCAGGATGCAGCCTTTCAGAACTTTACAAAGATATTGAAAAAACCAAACCCATTTAAGTTCTGTTTCTGCATACATACATAAATACATTGCATAGCTGATAACATACATAGCATAGCATGGACTGTATCTGCAACAACTGAGTGATAAATTAGGCAGGCAGCAGCCTCAGGGTGCGTTTAAATTTTTTTCACCTCTTCTTAATAGTGCTGTGCTGCTATTGATATGATGGGACTTTCTCTTTGGGTTTTGATCGATGCCGCTATGCTCATGTCCTTCATCTGTGCTCTTTTGGACTTTTGCAATTAACCATTGGAGAGAGAGATCAACTCAGACTCACTCCAAGACCCATCATTTTCTTTCTGCCTTCTTTAATATCCATATGAGGTTTTTCACTTATGGGCCAAAACTATAATAATACAACCCTTTTTTCGTGTTTGTGTGTGTGGTGTAGTTGTACACATTTGCTGCTTTCTTGTCTTTTTCTGCCCCTTTGTCTTTTTTCAGGTACCATTCTGTGAGTGAGTCTGCCCTCTTGAAACCTGTGATTTTCCTTGGAGCCATTAGGGGCCGGGGAAGAATTTTCAAGCCTTTCTTCCTTTTTCCTGCGTGGTTTTCAAAAGGGTGTATCAGGTTCCCGTTTGAGAAATTTTTTCAAAACCCTTTCCTTTTTGGAGGTTATTGAAACAAGGACAAGGTAGATTCTTGACAGTATTCTCTTCTCTTACACCTTTCTGCTTTTTAATTCCCAATGAAAGGGGAAAAAATGTATATTTTATCTTATTGGTGGGTAACCATGATCACATTTGGGTGAAAAAAAGTTTCTAGTCATCTGTGTCTATATATACTGAAATAGATAACTGTGTTATATCTATCACAGTACCACTCCCTCTTACCTAAACACACTTCCCTTGCTTTGCTTCCTCACAAGCACCCTTATATCTGTATTTGCAGGCAGCAGAAGAGATTGCAGAACTAATAGATACCAATGGCAGATTGGAGTGGTTTTCTGAACAAAAGCAGCGGTTTTGGTGGGGGATCAGCGAGGAATGAAGATTTTGACGAAGAAGATGTGTGGGGTTTGTGCCCAGAAATGAAGGTATCCAAGGACTCCTCCGATTCTTCTTCTGCATGGTGCATGCCAACCTCTCCAAGAAAGATTCCAAGGACTAATAGTGTCAAACTAAACTCCTTGGAATCTCATTCAAATGTGGTTCAAAGATCCTCAGCACCAATGGACATTCCTGATTGGTCTAAAATTTATGGGAAAAAGGGCGTTGAGGAGGAGGGTGCAAACAAAAAATTTGATTTTGATTATGGGAATCACTATCTTGATGATTATGAAGATGATGATATGATTCCTCCTCATCAATGGATTTCTAGGAAACTTGCAAGGAGCCAGATTTCCTCTTTCTCTGTGTGTGAAGGGATAGGGAGGACACTGAAAGGAAGAGATCTCAGCAAAGTGAGAAATGCTATTTTGACCAAAACAGGTTTCATTGAGTAGTTGGTCGATTCACTACTATGACTAATGGTCATGTCATCATCATCATCAGCAGCAGCAGAAGCATTCTCATATTAGGATCCCATGCAATCTTTTTTAGGTATTTGATTATTGGCACTCATGTATGGAATATGAGGTCCTGCTTTTTTAGGTATTTGTTTTCTTGTTCTAAATTTTCTGGGAAAAAGAGGTTTTAGGGAAAGGAAAAAGGAGGAGTGGCAGCCTCTGAAATTTTGTCTGAATCTGTATTGCACTGAGGCCAGTGGAGTACACTCTGTGTTGTTACTGAGTTTAATAGTTTTCATGTTTTCACTTCTGCTTGGTTCATCATTGTTAACTATTAATGATTTAGACATAAAATATGTTTTTCTTTTTATCTTCTTCTCATTCTTTCATCATCTCTATTACTACTTTGTTTATGCTCTATCATTATCATCTTCATTCACCTACAATCCCCACATCTCTGTACTTATTCTAAAACCACTCTTTGTATATTCAAATCATCATTGCTTTCCAACCTAACATAACCTCTCAATACAACCAAACCAAAACCACCTACCACAGCAACACTTTTATTCTAATTCTTACATTAACTCAAAAGATTAAAGTATTTTTTCAGTATTGTTTTTAGGTCAGTTTTTCAATAGATTTCACAGATTGAACTCCCTTTTTTTATTATAAAAAAATGAGTGATTCAAGTATTTTTTGAAATTTTTAAAAGATTATAATTTGGCATATTCAGTTTTTAGAAATTAAAAATATAACTAAACATTCCTTTAAATGAAGAACATGACGTGAGATACAGGGACCACCACTAATACATAAGTTACAAGTTAAAAGGTGAGAATGGTGGTTGCAGCTGCAGGGAGTGTTTGAACCACTACAAAATAATAAATTTGCATTTCTTCATTTTTCTTTCGGAATCTTCTGATAGAATATTAAGTGTATTTGAATAAACTTAAAAAGCGACTTTATAATCTTTGTGTATGTTTGGTAAGAAATTGAAAATAAAGTTACTGACAGTGTTATTTTTTATTACCTATGTATGAGTTAAGAAAATAAAAGTTACCATCTACCAAACAATAAAGTTACTGGCAAGCAATTATTAATGGTAATCTATAATCATACTAAATTTATAAGCCATAAATGAAAGAAATTATCAAAATATAATGAAAAGAAATAAGTATGGAGGGTAAAAAAGAGATAAAAAGCAATAGCTAATTACTTACAATGTCTATTAATATATCCTGTTAATGTAGTTGTCTTCCTTTAATTATCTAATGTAAAAAGCTAGTCACTAGACATGGAGATAAACATGATATAACTTCTTAAAATGTAATATAAAAAACGGAAAATATTATTTATTAATTTTTAAACTAAATAGTATAAAATAAGATTTGAAATTTGATATGTGAACTAAAAAACTAAAAATGTTTTTGGAAGTATTGAATCTTCAAAGAGTTGTTTTGGATTATTGTTTAGTGTTGAATAGTCTTAAATTCTTTGAAATGTTATTATAAGTGTATTTTGGAGTGCTAAACATGTTTAAGGTGAGGTTAAAACTTGATATGAAGATTAGATTGGGATGATACAAGATGTGACTAATCATGCTGAATTTGTGCACATTTTAGTTTTTGTTTAGGCCTTATAAGCCCATTTTTGCTTCTTTTTTTTTTTTTTCTGTTTTTTCCTTTTCCTTGTTGTATTTAACCTTTTCATATGCCTTTGACATGTATTTAATGAGTTATGCAAGAACTGACACTATTCATATATGATTCAAGAAAAAAAATTGATTTAATCCCATTATTCTCATAAAAAATAACCATATCATGAAAAAAGAAATAACTGTAACTTTCTACCATTTTCCTTTTGTTTTTTCTAGGTTTATCTATATTAACGAAGTATTAATTAGGGTTCCAAATAATTAGTTGTGCTATGTCAAAGTTACACTTCTGATTATCATCTCTGAGAGAACTTCATCACTCAAAATAGGAATGTGTTTATAAAGTGTAATTTGTACCAAAATAAAGTACACTTTATTCCATTCCACAGCTAAGGTGTAGTGAGAGCTGAGAGTTGTCATACTTGGATAAGTCATTCTCCTATGTTTCTCTTTAGAATTCAGAATTGTTATAAAGCACGTTTTTTTTGTTTTTTTTTTTTCTAGGAGGAACTGAATAACATGGCAAAGAATAAAGGGAACTAATTGTAATAATGATAGTGATAATTAACCCTCATGAATATTAGCAGAAGAATGTGTAGAGTTGTGCAAGTGTTACAATTGCAAAAGGACACACAATTGGGTTGAATTGCATCTCTAATATGGGACAATTTTGACCATAAACAGACAAGTTTACTTGAAAAGAGTCCGGTGGGATCCATCTGAACTGGATTCAACCCGATAAAACCTTAGTGTCATGGTAAAGTTAATACTCTTATCACCAGCCGACACTTTTTAAGGAAAATTATAAGCAACCAAAAAACCATTCTGTCCAAAAAACTTTACTTACTACACACAATTTTGTTCCCCTATTCTTAGTGGGATTTTATTTTTGGAGGGCAATGTTTTGTTAGTGTTAATGAATTGTGATTTATGAGGCATACCAAACACTTGAGTTGAGCTGAAAAACTGTAGAACCAGGAATTTAGTAACTGATGGTAGACAAGATCCGAGAAGAGAAACCAACAGTTGAGTAACTGTTGCCGTTATCTGTTGTTTTAAGTGTGATTCCCAATAACGTTTGTGGTGTTAAAAGGCTTTTGTTGATAAGAAGGAGAGGCTCTCAAAGACTGGAAAATAAAGGGGCTAACTGGGTCTTCTTCTCTTGCCCCCCAACTAACAGGATAGTGGCTGGTTGCCGATAAGCTGTAAAGTTTGTTTTTTTATTTATTTTTTATTTATAATTTTTGCATTTATTTGATCTTTGGAACTCCTTGTGTTTTTAATTCATTGTGCATTTTTGCACAGTGAGGCGAGGGAGAAGAGGAGTGGTGCAATGTCCATGAAAAGCAAGAGTGGAACTGTAGAACTGAGTGCAAGGAACGTCCTGCAGAGGAAATGGGCTCTTCTGCTCTGTTTGGCAAGCTTCTGTGCTGGAATGTTCTTCACAAATAGGTACTTTCGGTTTTGGGTCTGTGTATTTGAGCATCAAGTTTTACCTTTTTCTCAGTTATTTTCAGTCAGTGATCGAGTTTCTGGGCCGCAAACTCTGGTCATGCTCTAAGAAAGGACATTTTAATACCTGAGTCTTCTTCTTCTGCATTAGGACATTTATTCTTGTTCTTTTTTATTGTTTGTTTTATACTTCTACTTAGATTGTAAATATTTATCTACAATTCTCCATGATTTTCTGTTGGTTTCATTAAATGTACCAAACTGAATAAAAAAAAGTGAGTGGTGGGTCTCTATATTTTATTTCCCTCTCCCTATTTACCTTAGTTGCTGAAAATTGGAAGTTTTAATTCAATTTTAATTGCTGAAAATTGTACATGGCTGTGAATTTAATTAAATGAAGGTTTTTTTGTATATGGGGTGGTCTGTCATAGTTTTTTAACATTTCTTCATCACCCTCCCTCGGTTTTGATCTTGTTTGAACAAATATCAATTTGTAAAGTTGAGTTCATTTAAGTGTTCACAATGTTTTTGCTTTTATTATCAGATACTGAAGACATAGGTACTCCTTCTCTCTCATTTCTACCCTATTAGTAGTTACTAAAATAGATCTTTAGAGAACTAATCATTACTGTATGCATGCATGTAATGCTAACCACGATTTTGCTTCAGGATATGGTCGATGCCTGAATATGTGGAATTTCCAGGGACTAATAGTGAGATTGAAAGAATAAAATTAAACTCTGATGGTTGTAATCTAAATCCAGTAAGTGTATTGGTTACTCTTTTGCACATATTATATTTTTTGTATGTTATGCATGCATAATATTTATAACTACTACTGGAATTTGTAACAGTAGAGAAAATATTTGTAATATATTTACACTTACATTTGTGGTTAGTTCACTATTCATTTATACTCGAAAAAGAATGGTGGAATATGTCACTAATGTATCTCTGTTTTTGGCAATTTATTTCATTGGGGATGAATTTGCCTTCAGAGTTAAGCCCATCCTTTTTTACCATGTCTTCACCTTGTAAGAGTGGACTCCTCTGCTTAGTTTCTATAGAAGTTTTCTCTTTTTTGGATTTGTTCATTAAGAAAAAAGGTTTCTTATATTTTGAGGAGCTTTACAAGGATTGTATTTGGCCTAACTTCTCCTTTTAAGAAGAGAAACCCATAAAAGGTTGGGCCAAACTTTACCTTAGAGTATTCTTGTTGTCTATATATGCCATCTCATTTGGACATGAAGTGTGGACAACAAGCACATGCCAACCATTCATTTTCATTGACTTGTTGTTAATTTGATATTAACAAGGTGAGAAAGGGTTGAATTCTTGCTCAGTTGAGAGGGTTCCAGACCAACCAAATGTTTCAAAAGATTAGTTTTTGACTAACCTTTGAATGGCTCTTGATTAGAGGTACAGTACAGGGGTTGAATAGTAGAGTGGTTTAGTGTAGCAGTTGTAGTGTTTGACATAGTGGCCATAGCAAGACTATGGTGGTGCTATCTGCTCATTAAAAAAAGAGAGCCTCAGAACAGATTCATTTAAGGCTTTTTAGGTGGGGCTATGTTTGGGATTGTTTCCACAATGACATCTAAAGCTGTAATAATAGCAGTAGAAGTGAAGATGGTGACTGAAAATTCCTACCTAGGAAGCTAGTATTTGACTTTTGTTTCTATTTATTTGTATGTTTTGTTTAAGAGACCTACTATGACATTATCTTAATCATGAATGTCATCGAGTAAATTGTGTACATAAACTATATAAATATTTCAAGGTTGCGCATATTCTGCCATCCACTATCCCACTGTAGTGTTTTTGGTGCTGGATGCTATGCACTACTATTAGGGATTTAAATCCATGGGTTTAGGTGCAAAATAAGAGTACTTTTTATATGGTACATTTTTCTGTTGGCTTTTTGAAATTTAGTAATGCTAAAATCTCAGGCATATAACTATCGGCTGCATCTGTGCTATTTATGAAGAAAATATCTGTAATGATGAACGTTTTCTGCTTGATGTTTTACCTTTATTTTAAGGTTGCGAGGCAAAACTCAAATTACAGTAAAGTGGAAGTTTCAAATACAGAGAATGTCGTCAAGAATGATGTCAAGTAAGCCAAGCCAATGCTTCTTTGCATGAGATTTACTTATATACGTATCAAATAACTATAATGCTAATCTATTTCTATACCATGCACTGCAGGAGACCAGGTAAGACAATCTACGTTGGAGCTGAATCTTAAATTTGCTTTGCCACTTCCTGAATTTATTCTGAATGGTTGTGCTGTATCAGGGAAGTCAGAGACAATTGAATCAAGTACCAGGAAAAAATATTTCATGGTTATAGGGATCAATACAGCTTTTAGTAGCAGGAAACGAAGAGATTCTGTTCGTACAACTTGGATGCCACAAGGTGATTTAATCATAAAAGTTCTCCTTTAGCCTGCTTAAGTAAGTCCACACTATCATGTATCTAATCCATGGTTTCTAATGGAATTTCATTAGCTAATGAAAGACAAAAGTTGGAGGAAGAAAAGGGAATAATAATACGATTTGTTATAGGTCACAGGTCAGATTTCCTGATATCCACTTTCCTCTATTGTTGTGCTTTCCTACTTTTGATAATTCTGTTGTGCTTATTTTCTCATATGATCCCAGAGATTTGTTTTGTGGCCTAAGTATCAAATTGTATCCAATAGATAATTGTATTATCTCTTTCTGAAGCAATTTGTGCTTATTTATATCCTCTTTTTTGTGTTGATTGGTGGTATAGTTGTTCTTTTAGTAGATGAAACTATAAATAATTATATAAACGACACAATGTCATGAAACCTTGGGGTCATCCATTATGAATTCCGATATGGTTGGTTGAATTCATACTTTGTTGCGGTGCTAAGAAACCTTAACCTAGAGATTTAATTAGCCTTTTTTGTATATAGTTCTACATCTGGTGGCATTCTTGACAAAGCTATTGAAGCAGAGGAGAGGCTTCATGCTGACTTTTTGAGGCTGGTAATCTTTCTCTCCCTCCCCTTTTCATCTAGATGCATAATCCATATCTTGTTTATATATATTTTTGTTGATGAAAAAAAATACATGTGTTGAGCAGAACCACGTTGAGGGATACCTAGAACTATCAGCTAAGACAAAGACATACTTTTCGACTGCTGTTGCCTTGTGGGATGCGGAATTTTATGTTAAAGTTGANGATGATGTTCATGTCAATTTAGGTAAACAGAAAAAAATATTCAGCGTGTATGCTTACTAATTGATAATATGCTATGTGGAGAGTTAGGAGAAAGTAACCGGTAAAGTTGAAGTGATAAATCTAAGTTTTTACGCATGATATGTGCAGAAAAATAACTTCATTTCTTTAGAAAGGAACACTAAATCATTTAAATTTATTACAGATGTTCTATAATATGATTACAGGTGAGGAAAAGACATTTAATACAAATTGGCAGAAAAAGTGAAAGGCATAAAATTCACTTGACTAATGATTATTTCATAATAGATACTTCATTGTCTACCATTTTTTTCCTCATTGTGCTTATTGTGCCTTTTTCAATCTCAGCAACACTTGGATTGTCTTTGAGCATGCACCGAATGAAACCTCGGGTGTATGTTGGGTGCATGAAATCCGGTCCTGTCCTTGCTCAGAAGTGAGAAAGCCTGTGTATTGTATTTTTTTCTGTTGTACTTTAAATACACTTCCTACTTTAACCTCTTACCACAGGGGAGTGAAATACCATGAACCAGAATACTGGAAGTTTGGAGAGGTGGGAAACAAGTACTTCCGTCATGCTACAGGACAATTATATGCCATCTCCCAAGATTTGGCTACTTATATATCAATAAATCAGTAAGTCTTGTTTTGGTGTGTGTATGTCAATGATATTGAGATTTTCATTATGCAGAGTAACAACTTCTTGAACTCTCCTCTACTAGTAAAGAATTGAATATATTATACCAACTAATGTGGCATTTAATGCTACTTTGATGCACTGATAACAGTTTGATTTTACAATACCAGGGATGTGCTTCATAAATATGCCAACGAAGATGTCTCATTGGGATCTTGGTTTATTGGTTTAGACGTAGAGCATGTTGATGATAGGAGAATGTGTTGTGGCACACCTCCTGGTATGTTCTATTGTATTTTTCCATAATATATTCTTGTAAAAATTCATGTTACCCACAATCATTAATCCAACACTTGTTCAAAAGCATTATATATAAATCTGAAGAACCAATGAAAAACTTATCATCTGATACTTCAAGTAATGTTTGAGATGTCATGCTATGATTCCATGTAAACATGAGAAAATGATAAATTTACATGGTTTTTCTTGGCTAGAAGAGAAGATGGTGAGTCTTTTTATTTACCCTCTTGCAGATTGCGAGTGGAAGGTGCAGGCTGGTAACGTATGTGTTGCTTCATTTGATTGGAAATGCAGTGGAATCTGCAGGTCTGTAGAGAGGATGAAAGAAGTTCACCTGCGTTGTGGGGAGGATGAAAACGCTTTGTGGAGTGCAACATTGTAAACTAAAAAAATAGTGCAATAAAAATTGAGAAAGCTTGAAGAACACACGAATGGTGCAGGCCATAGACGTAGTATGAGATACAAATTTTCTGAACTGAAGACATAGCCGACCCTTTGCAGCTGTAAAGGAGAAGAAAGAGAAGGAGAGTATAGTAGCAGCAGTAACAAAACCCATTCTTTTGTTGTTTAGTGGCTGGAGGGCTTTACATTCTAGTTCTCTGTCATAATAATTATTATTATCTTCTGTTTTTCTTACACAAGTTTAATATAATTTTATTTATTTCTCAAAACTCTTACTTTTTCTTTTTTCTTTTTAGTAATAATTTACATACACATTTATATTCATTTAATATATATATATATATAGTATATGAGACTTTTATTTAAAAAAAAATAATGTAAAATATTTATATATATAAAAAACTAAAATTTTTATTTCATTTTTTTTGTTTATCTCAATGACCATTCAGTAACGTGAGAACAACATTTTACTGAATGAGAGTCATTGAATAAATAACGTGATTCATTTGTCCAGTGAACAAATTGTTCATTCATAAAAGAAAAAGAATATAGAATATGATTATTAATGCAAAAATGCAACTCTAAATTATGAGAGAAAAAAAAGAAAAGAAACTGACATCTAATTTTAGTTTTTATTATAAATAACCAAAAATATTAGTGATATTCAAAAGTTGTTATCAGGAAATAAATATTTTGCATTAATTATAAAGAAGAAATGTTAGATTAATTCGTAAATCAATTTTTTTTTAAATCAGATATGCATAAATATATTTCTATTTATAAGCTGTATTCCTATGATTAATATACAACTTTTTCTTAAATCAACAATAAATTAATTTACAATAACGAAGGAAACTCGGGGAGATTTGATAAAAATAAAATATAATTCAATTTTATTTTATTATATACACAAATCTTTAACTTAAAAAGGAGAAGCAGGTCTTAATTCGTTAAAAAGTAAACAAAATAAAAAACAGCAACCTAAATATGCTGTAGCATATAGTTTTATTCTATTTTTTTTCAAATATTACTCATGAATTTTAAATTGGTCTACATCATTAAAAGGTAATGTTGTAAGGATAAAGAGGCTAAACAATATCAACCAAAGAGGAAAATAAATTGTTCAGAAAATTCTTTTCAAACAAATACTTTTTTAATCGCTTTACAAATTATTCTAGAAGCAATTTTAAAAGAAAAAAGAGAAAAAAGAAAAGCAATAAAAGAAGTGAAACAAATAAAGAATAGGAGAAATTTTTGTAGTGTGTTTGATTCTCTTTTTATATATGTTAAGTTTCAACCTAATCATTCATTGAATATTGTTTCCCAGTCAATACCAAAAGTAATGTACAAACACGATAAAATATGAAGTTTCTTTAATAGGTTTCAAGAAGTACAAATCTATTACACCAACAATACACTGTAAAAATGAAAATTATATTACATTTCCAAATGAATATAAACAGAAGAAAATTTTCCTATTGTAAAATTTCCAAAGAGTATAGATAATGATAACAATAATTTTTATAAATTCCAATAAAAAATATAAATATAATAAAGAAAGATTTTCTGAAAGATTTGTTTGGAGAACGAAATCAGAGTAGAGAAGTTTTGTAGTTGGAAAGATGTCGAAAATTAATGTCAGCCCTTTAAATGTAAACAGGAGAAAGATGAACCTTTACACAGAAGCAAAGTAAACTTAAAGAGAGATTTATGTTTGCCAATTCCCACTTCATTGATTTGCCTGTAATGAAGTCCCTACCACTCTCAAAAGAGAAAACAAAATGAAAAAGCTAAAACGATTTTCCTACCTACCATACCAATTCAATCTATCCCATTGCTCACTGCTTTTCGGAGACAAAAAAACATGCTAATAAGGTAGTCACCCAATTTAGCTACCATGTTTAAGATCGAATCTGCACAATTCATTTTTGCTATGTATGAAGAATAATGAAGCTAAATGGTGTTGCAGAATGATTAGGAAGGAGAAAAACTTACTGAGTAGTATGCAGGAAGAAAAAGGTGAATTACGTTGTGATATTGGCACGGCTCAATCAAATAACACAGAGCTTTTGAATAATAAAACACTGCCTTCTGATTGAACCGCACCAATATCTCAAGTTCCTGCACTTTCTTAAGAAACAAACAAGCATTGATTAATAAATGTGATAACAAAAGCTTACCCCCTTATGGTGACTGCAGTATATGATAACCAGAAAGCATAATACTTGGAAAGTTTGATGAAGAAAGCATGTTTCTTTGAAGTAAGTAAAGAGTGTCCTGTGAGATTCTTAAAATATAATGGAAGAGAGAGAGAGAAACAGAGAGAAACAGAGAGATGCAGAGCCTTAAATATGGTGGCATTTACTTTGCCAACGACTAAGGAAAAAATAGGAGGGGGCACATTAAATTGTGAGAATGGAAACAAATGGAAAAGAAAGGCATATTTTGAAGTGTGACAAGAAGAGAAGGGCAGTGAGACAAGAAAAGGAGTCCAGGTTCCAGGGTTTTATATTTATGAGTCTGGGAGGGTAAGTTGGTACGCTGCCAACCACATTTGAAATTCAAATAGTATGAAATGGCTTTTGGAAAGTTTCTCAGTGGTTGGTGTGAATTTGTGAATATAGTCATTTGATTGAGTCTTGCTAACTCGTGTCATTCATTTTCTGTTCAACCAATTATATTTCCTAATTGCTTTCTCACCAACACATCTATGTGCTGCAAAAAAAGTTTGATTTCCTCAATATCATCACTTTCTTCCACATTCAAAGGCAGAGATATAGATGTTATAAATGAAACCCTCTTTGGTATAAATCCATACATCACTAGGAAAGTATACTCATCATTCATAGAATCTATTTTTTTAATACCATGGAAGAGGTGGATGTCACGTCTCCTAACATTTCAATGAATTTCAAAACTCTGCTTTCGGAGATTTTAACAGAAAATTTTTATGGGTTTTTATTTGAATAAATTATTGATAAGAAAATGTTTATGAAGTGTTAGCCTTTTTTATACAGTGATGGTGCCAGCTGGTGATACCTAAGTTAAATCCCCTTTTGATGAGAGAAGCAGAATAATAGGTTAGCATACACAGTGTTAATTAGTTCTGATGCATAGGTTGGGAGGGACCCTGTGACATGTTATGTTGCTTCGAGTATTTCCGCCAGTAATGCCCATAACTAAGGGGAAGATTTCTTCGCACACGTTTTCGATCCAAAAGTTTTACCTTTATCAACAATTTGGCACCACCCAGAAGAATAAAACAATCTCAAAATTAATAAAATAACTACACAACAATCTTTTTTCAGTTTACCTCACAATAATTGGATTACAATTTACCTTTATTTAATGTATGCTCACGGTGATGATGATGATGCATGCAAGACGGTAAAAAAAAGTGTTTTTTAACATCTTAGTGTTATTATAGAGATTCTTTAGGAAAGAAATTGGTGTAAAAATGTGATTAAGAAAGTTATAAAGGGAGAAAAACACAAAGAGCTGAAAAGAGTCTGATATAGAGTTGAATTGGTATTAGAACAACAAAGGGTCTGTTCTAATTAAGTAGTAATAGAATGTTTTGGGCATGCAGTTTTGTTGATGGAGGCATCTGAACACTATTTTGGGGAGAGAGACCTGAAAAGATGATGATGATGATGATGAGCATTGTAGTTCACTCCAAATTTCCAATTCCAGCTAGGGACCCTTTGAAATACCAAATTTAGACCAAAGAGTTGGCCAAATGTCAATTCCAAATAAATGCTCACACCAAGGCTGTGCCCTTGTTTCTCTACCTGTGGTCTTTCAAGTACCTTCTCTGTTTTAACACACACAAATTAATACTGGTCCAGAAAATTTATAGGTAGTATTCAACCAATCTGCAACAGATTCTCTCATTTAAATTTACCATCATGTTCTTGTTTAATCCATCTCATTACTAAACAAAACTAAACCCATTCAAAGATGTCACACTTTTCTTCCAAAGATACACTTTTTCAGCTTAAGGGAACTACTTCAGCTATTACTCCTCCCTCAACCCTTCATCAAATAGTGGATGAAATACATTGCATTCAAAGTTTACTTCAAGTATTATTTTCTACTACATAATTTAGTTAATTTTGTTTTATAGCTAGCATGTGAAATGAAACGAATATGATTCGGTAAACTGCCAGAAGCTCAGATTCATATTAATTATATGCGTGTGTATGAATAATCATTTTCAAATTTCAAAAGCTTGTCAGATAAAACTCGTGGATTTTATTGTTTTATGTGCTAGGCTAACAGTATGTATTCAAGTATGTGTTTCTACCTTTCACCCCATATTAATAAAAAGTAAGACAGCATTTAATTGCTAGCAACAAAAATAAAAAATCAGAGATGAGGTTAAAAGGCAAAAACATGATTGGAGTCATTGGTGAACAGCAGTAAAAAAAGAAAAGGAAAAAAAGAAAAGTTGAAGCTTCTTTGATGAAGTGGCAAAATAAATAGAAAAGTAGGCAAACCTTATTCTTGACCAAAGTCCTACCAAAACCTCATTGTACTTAGTAGCAACGATATGTCCCTATCTTCATGTGAAATAATGTCTTTTCTTTCAGCTTCTTTTACACTAGAAAACAAGCTGAGTTGAGTAATGTCAGTTCACACAATGGCGTGTAAATCCTGCAAGTGCACCTCCTTTGGTCACACTATATTCACAGCAATGGCTACTTAAACCAGGGTATTAATTCCAACTAGCATCTTCTTTAATGTTGAAACGCTTTCTATTCATGGAAGAATCTTTTTCAGACAGTACTCACAGTGCAATAAAGTGCTCAACATGCTCACTGAAATATATCCTTCTCTCTCTATATATATATAGCTTCTTCCCTCCCTCTAAGTAAAACCATAATATACTGATGATGATTTACAAAACTTGCAAAGTTTTTCTCAAAAATAAAAAAAACAAGAAAAAAAAAAGTGGGGTTGATGTAGTTAATGGTATCCACCTGCTAAAGAGAGGTTTTGAATATCAATACTGCTCGTACTTCTGCCAGCACAGTAACATAATAATGCACCTCTTTAGGATATAGAGCCTGGACCTGTGTTCCTTGGCCCTTTTGAGGAATCTCTTCTTCATGCTTGAAGCCTTCTCACAGGGACGAGCTTGTGTGGAACTTGAAGGATTATCCATGGCTTGTGTGGAACTTGAAGAGAATGGAAAAGTGTTTGTGTAAGAAGCAGATAGAACATAGAGAAGGGAGAAGATGAAAAAAAAAAGTGAGAATGAGTAGTATAGTGTGTGTGTGTGTGTGAAGAGATTTGGCATGGCTTATGGACACTACAGCACAGCAGTGTCCAATGGCATGCATTGTTGTGGTCCTGGTACGATCTGACTCGTACAGTGGCCCTCCCAACTGAGTTCTGGGTACTGGATTCAGTGGATTGGTCGTGGGAAACCAAGGATCTATGTATCACAACTTGGATTAGAATCGATTAATACATAAAAAGACAAAATCAACTCATCTCATTAACATGATTATCTTCAATCTCCACACACACCAGCTATGAATGTAAGGAATAAATGAATGAACAATAATGATGTACTGATTCAATCCCTCAACATCGTCTTTTTCTTTTGTTGATGTGTTCAAAGAAGGTATACTATACTATAACATCTGTTAGAGCTTAACTTAACTTACTGAACCAATAGGAAAAATAAAAGTGGAACAACTTGAGTACTAATTTAAAATTGTTTATCTCTCAAATGTAAACAAAGATTCAAGTGTTTGCTATTGATAAGAAAAATGGAGTTATACAATGTAAAATAAATTATTTACTTTTATCCAAATTTTATATATTAAATAATAAGATAACATTTGGATATTTATTTTGTATGGACTCTTTTAATTAATATGATGAACACCAAGGTTATCCTTTTAAAATATTTTGGCCCCTCTTATTTTGTGAATCAACTGACTTTGATATATTTTACTTACAATTAGTTAATTATTTATCTATATTAAATTATATAATTTCATAATTAAATATTTCTTTTTTTATTAAAGATAAAAATACTAATTTTGTGTGCAATTTTGTACTGTATTAATCAATGTAAACATTTATCCATTATCATTAAGTTAAAGCAATATTATTTTACTTTCAACCATGATTCAAAAAATAATACAATATTTTTTCATTCTTTCCTTATTTAAATTAACTTTAAAAGTATAGTATAAATGCTAAACCTAGATAAGTTAGCTTAGCTTATATTACTAACTTTCTTTCTCCCTCTATTTAATTTTTCTAACAAATTTTTTAATTTTACTATAAATTTACTAGCTTATATATATGAAGTGTATGTAAAAAAGTTGTGAAAGACAGAAGAATTTCTTTGATGAAATGTTTATAGAGTAAATTATTGATTTATTTTTTCTCCTAATCAATAATTGGATTACCGGTCAAACCATTAATCAAAAGTAACATCTATCATTTCTGTGTGACCTGAAAATGATGAGCTGTGGTGGTAGGTCTAATCCAATCTACATAAAATCAAGTCAATTGGTTGGCTTCTTTCACAGTTTTAACCTGTAATTGATAGATACAATTCCCTCTCTCAAAAAACACTTTAAGAATAATTATAATAATAGAAAAACATTATATGAAGATAAAAAAATGTTAATAAGTGTGTATGTATGTAGGTTTAGAAATCTATTGCAAATGAAGATTAAGGGTATATTTGGACAGGAACTGAATATATGTGAAATATAAAAGAAATGATGATACAATTTATTACAAAAATCTTAATTATTTTGATAGTTTTTTCACTTTTCAAAGTTGAAGTAACCTAATGTTTTCACCACTCAAAGTCAAAGCCCGTGCGTGACTATCTTATCTCTAACCTCCTTTGACTGCAACTTCAAGCTACCAGCTACGAATTACGGATTTCATGTTTCGAAAGTGCAAAAGGAAATGCACCACTGCCACCACGAATTGCTTGATGAAGATGGATGTTTACTATTTCAATGTGGTGCTAATGGAACTTTTGACGAGGAGGGAAGACGCCACAAAGATGATAATGGTTTGGGTGAAGAAACTTAGTAAAAAGGAACACGTGTATTGAAAAGTGTGATAAATATTTATTATTCATGTTTAATAAAATTTATTATTTATTTTCATTCATTTGGTTTTTGTGTTATTCTCATAGAAAAATGTAATATTTTTATGTTTTCTCTTAAGATAGATATAATTCTCTTTTTTTGAGATTATTTTGTAGAAAAATGGAAAATTAGATAATAATGGAGAGTTGTCTGCTAGGACCTCCTTGTCTAGTCACTCAATCACTCGCCAAATGAGAATATCAAACACTCACTCGGCGAAAAAGTTGTCTCACTCAATGATACATAACAATTAAACATAAAACAGAAATTAATCTTGACTAAGAATAGTACATGCTTACCCAACAATAAGACAACTTTTAGTAATGGTTAAAATGTCGAGAATAAAACGAAAAACTTAGTTTTTGGTGTGAGAACACGACAAAGACTCAAGACACACGCAAAGGTGCTTCTAAGGTGGAAAAAACTTCAAATTCCTTTTTTCATTCCATCAATTAGATCCAACTTTTTTTTTTCTAGATGTATGGGAGTAGTTAAACTCCCATTTTACTAGTATTAGATATAATGTACTCATACTCTTAGTAGCTTTTCTATCCAATATAATCTCTTTCATTATTCATATGTATCTTTATTATTCATGTGTATAATGGAATATCTATATCATTTGGTGATATCTAATAATTGAAAAATGTGTTGAAACTTAGACATAGATAGAACAACCAAGAGTTTTGGTTCAAGGAATATACTTAATATCTCTTAGTCAAGCTAGACATTTTATTTTTAATGCAAACCTTGTGTTAAAATAGCCATGGGATTAGTATTTTCACATAAAGATGTAGAACTCGTCTCTAAGACATTAAGGCTAGTATGCTTATGATGTGAATGTTTAAATATATTAAAGATATATATTATGTAAACTATTGCATATAAAGTTTGGTTCATGAAATTCAATTCTAGTGAAGTTCTTCTCGAATCACTTTATAACTTTAAATTTTAGTAGTTTTATATATTTTTATCTTGAATTGAATCAATCAATATTTTTAATCACCGGTTAAATTAATAATTGATCATAATTAATCAATCAAACATAAATTTTTTGAAAAAATTATATTTAGATTTTCATTTTATTACTTGAATGATTTAACATAATTGTCAAAAAGTTAACAAGAATGATGAATGTGTGAAAAAAACCCTGAAAGATTAAGAGGACATAAAATGTTATACAAAAGAAAATCTAGAAAATGAAAATATTACTGTGAAAAGGAAAGATTATCTTAAACTAAAATTACATTTAGATCTTTACTAAAAATAAATAAATAAATAATATAATATAATATGTAAAATTATTCCAAATCACATAATGTAAATGGAGTCAGAATGAGTATCAAAGCTTCTCCTAAAGAAGGAGCATGGTAGCAATGTCCTTATAATTTTAGCTTATATTGAAAGCATTGTTCATGTATTTTATTTTCAATTGTTAACTCATTTTTCTTTTAATAATAATAAATTAAATTCAATGTACATATTTACTTTAATTTTATATTTTCATCTAATTTAGTATTTGCTTACTGTTTTAGTCATGAATTTTTCTATAAGTATTATTTATTATTTATTCTAGTTGTAATTTTATCAACCAACAACAAATAAACCATGCATATTATCAACCAACAACATATTTTCAACTTAAAAATATATGGAAGGTTACTTATTTGATGTTCAAACGAACATACCAAACACGATTTCTTCAACACAACACCACCTTCAAGTCCAACCAAACAACTGAAGAACCAAAACTGGAGCAATGTCAATGTAAAGAGTAAATGGGAACATTTATGTGTTTTTAAGGTTGGACTATTTTGCAATAATAATATTCATTAATATCACATTAATATTACATAGAAGTTCAAATTACTCAACAAGAATAATATCACATTAATTTTGCAATGCAAGGAAAAGTCAAAGAAGGTAAATAGGCAAAATTATCCTTTGCATTTAGTTTTTAGCATATTTCTTCTCAGAACAACTATAAATTAATCATGTATCATCAATACATATAAATCGAAGTGAATTAATATTTTTTTGTAAATATTCATAAATTGGCTGGAGCTTTATTTGGGCATTATGTAGGGTTAGGTAACCAACTTCTTTATTTTTTTATCAATTAATAGATAAAGTTTGTAAATTTTTGTTTAAAAAGAACAGATATATGATAATTACATATGGGATACGATAAGAAAGGTAGATGACAGTGATAAAAAAAACAAAAGAAAAAGAAATAAAGCTGGTTTTAGTTAAAAAAAATAGTAATTATAGGTTTCTTCTCCGTCTCAATTACGTTCATCTCTTCTCCTCTCTTCTATTCTCTTAACCTAATTTCCCAATCAATCTTTCATCCATTTTTTCCTGTGACTCTGTGTTCGGTATGTCAATCCTTTCTCCAACCTTACTCTTCGCTATTATCTTCCCTTTCTTTTCCTTACTCAATTTTCTTTTCTAATGTTTCGCTGTTTCAGATCTTCACAGACCATGGCCAAAAGCTCCTTCAAGCTTGAGCATCCCTTAGGTCCTCTTCCTATTCTTTAACTTTTCTTCCTTTGCTATTCTTAGTTCTGGATCACGTCTTTCATCACCCTTAGTAGGGTTTATATTTAATTAGTAAAGTTTAAATCTTTCTCACTTCTACCCTAAAGATAAATTTTGTATTCGTGTAATTTAAAATCGACCAGCTTTTGGATTCTGTAGAAAAGAAGAATTATAGGGAAGATAATTCATCTAGATGAAAAGTGAACTGATTTCGATTGAGAAGGATATTTGGTTTATTCGGAATAAAACTGAATTCTGGGTTTTTCTTTCTTTTATTCCTGCGTTTAAAAACCCAATCTTTTGCCCGAGGACAATTTTTTCCTTCCCTTTTGGTGTTTGCATTTTTCTCATAATATCTAAGGTATACTTTGTTGCATAGTTTTTCCTTTGAACTCATGAATTGAACATTTTGTTTTTCCCCATGCCAGAAAGAAGGCAGGCTGAGTCTGCTCGCATTAGAGACAAGTATCCTGATAGAATACCGGTGGGTTCTTTTTTTGGATTGTTTGGTTGTTTGTGTTTTCTTGAGGTACTCCTTGTTGAAATGCAGTCATTGTGTGCAGGTGATTGTTGAGAGAGCGGAAAGAACTGACATTCCAGACATTGACAAGAAGAAGTTAGTGATCGTATAAAACACCACTTACTGTATTCATGTATATTTTTGCTTTCTCGAGGGTATTCTTTTTTCTTGAAGTTGGTTGATGCTTTCTGTAAAGATTTTGGGGCTTTCTTTTGTTTGTTGTGTCAGTAATAACGTAACGGTAGTGTGGACAGTGAAAATGGACAAATTGGAAGCAGATCAGCATCGTACAATTGATGCTTTGTTTTTACGGGCAAAGTGAATATATTAATATCCAGTACTAGTTCAACTCCAAATATGTACAATACAACCGAACGGTGCGTCTAAGTTCTGCTTGGGTAATGTTTTCTAGAAGCACTTTAGGATCAGCTAAAGGGAAAGGATTCGTTCTGTTTGGTTATCATTTTTAGATTGAGCTTTTGCTCTTCATGAAAAGAGAAATTCTTGGTAAAGAGGATGCCATTTGAAGAGAGATCTCTCCCCTTTTTCCTGTTCTTTCCATGTATTTCAATTTTCACTGAAATATTTCTTTTCTTTCCTATTTCTAGTTTTGGTCCTAACTAAACACATGGAAGAGAGCGTTTTCTGTAGGATGCAAAGGCTGAAAGGAAGAGAAAAGTGGAGGAAATGAGATTGCCTTTAAGACGTTGTGAGTTTCGTCACCAGTGTGGAAACACTCTGAAGTGTAGAATACTCCAGAAGAAGTGAAATGAAGCTTTATTAGTTTGGGAAGACTTCATTTTACAAGCTGATTTTGTGACATTAAGTTAATAATCCCAAGTCCAAATTATAAGATGGCATCATAGTTTATCCTTGATCCATTGTTTGGTCATCTGCATTGCCATGCCCCAAGGTAGTAGTAGCCCTAGGCGTGAGGGAAGGTGTTTGAAAGTTGTCTTAATCGTGGTCACCTTTAGTTCACTTAGTTGTAGCTGCTTTGGACGGGGTTGTAGCAAACTTCAAAGATGTTATTTAACCCCACATCAACTACAGATATTTTTTAAACAGAACTTATACAACTTGAATAGTCCTTACATTACCAACAAGTTTTTCAGAGTTGAGTTGGGTGCTCAACCTAAATTCTAAGCTAATACATTGTTTTTATTGGTTTGCAGCTTATTCTTCCTAGCCCAGTCAGCTGCTTTCTGCGAAATTTTCTCTTTCTCTTTTTGTTGCATTTAAAGATATAATTGCTTAATTTAATTAAATAATAAAATGTTATTCACTTGTATGTAGAATGTTATTTTATCTATGGTCTAGTTTGCACCCACATCATTACTTCGTTTAGGAAGATTTTTTCCATTGATGTAGCGTTGGGTTAGACCACAATGCATAAATCTATTCTTTTGTTAAGCAGTAGATTCTCACCTGGTTCTGTTTCTCTTGTTGTGATGCTGCAGGTACCTTGTCCCGGCGGATTTGACTGTTGGTCAATTTGTTTATGTTGTTCGTAAAAGGATCAAGGTCGGTGCGGAGAAGGCTATTTTTGTTTTTATCAATAACACATTACCTCCAACTGGTTAGTAGCTGCTACTCAAGCTTAATAATAAAACATTACGATGACAAATTCTTGTTGTACTTATGAACTGAATCTCTTGTGGCAGCCGCATTGATGTCTTCCATTTATGAGGAAAATAAGGACGATGATGGCTTTCTTTACATGACTTACAGTGGAGAGAACACTTTCGGTTCCCACTAAATTTAATAATTTATGATCAACTCTGTAAATAGATACTGCAAGTACTGTTGTCTATAGTCAATGCCTATCCTGTTTATTATTAATGATATGGTTTAAGTATATATTGAACAGGATTTTCATGCCCTTTGATTATGTGTATTGTTCTAAAAATATGAATTTCAATATATGAATTTATATTTTATGCTGACAGTTGAATTTTTTTTTTTAGTGGCGGGCTGAGATTTGTAATTTTTTAATGAAGCTTATAATTTGTTTTGGTTTTTGTAACGACTCAACGAGGACACTATGGTGCTTTATTGTTTTGGGAAAAAGAGAGGAACGCCACTGATACAAAAGAAAATAGAGATTTAAAGTAATCCAGTGACCTCTGAGATTGGTATTGTCTTGGCTCAATAATTATCACACGATGGGAAATTACAGTTCAGGCATTATTTAAAAGGATTGTGCTTCAAACGCTTCCCTTAATATTTATTTCTTTTCCAGTAAAGTTTTAAAAGCTTCCAAAATGTGCTTTTTGAGAATTTTTTGAAAGCTTCGGGAAAGCTTGTTTTGAAATGGAGTCGGTGTTTTATTATTTCAGGAAAAATGAGTTGTGGTTTCGTTGTTTGAGTCATTATTGAAATTGTAACAGCTAACCAATAGCAATCAATCAATATGAAGGTTTGTCAATATATCAAACAGAGTTTCTGCACTTCATTTCTTATATATGCTAATGGTATGTTGTATATCAGAAGATATTTCATAATCATATTAAATCATCTAATAAACTCATCCCACTCACATGAGTTATTTGTGGTTCAAGTGAATGATAATGTTTAAGAACTAATCATCCTTGCATGGAATTGTGAGACCTCCTGTTGAATCATCATATATGCTTGACTTAGTAATTACTGAAATGAAGGTTTTTCCCAGTAGAGCATAGTGTTTGTCTAATAACTGACAAAATTCCTTTTGGGTTTCGAAAAAAAATTATTTTCAGAACAAATATTTCAAAATTAATTCAAAGGGTTTTTAAATTATAATTTTCTAATGAAAATTAGGGATTTTTTAGTATTTTTAACCATTCTTTTGCTCCTATCTTTTGTAATTATGGACTTGACTCATTTCCAAAGTTGATCATATATTTCTTTTTTCATAAGTTAATTTACATAAGGAAATATTGTGAGTTCTTATAAAATTTCATGATGCAAAAAATGTTTAAAAATAATATGATTTAACGAGACTTATTTAGAGGAAAATAAAACCTATTAGCAACGATGCATAATTAAGCAAAACAGTGACATACTCTTACGCAATCAATCATGCAGTGTTAAATAATGCTAAATTTAAAGAGCATCTTCCTCCATAATTAACTAATGTCATTCAATCAACCTTAACTCTCTGATACATTTTCAATTCATTAAAAGAGGTGAAAGAAAAAGGCTACAAAACTGCTGCCATAGTGGTGAATTAATAGTTCACACATTATATATCAATTGGATGTACTCTTTCTTTTACACAGACTTTTGAA
Source organism: Vigna radiata var. radiata (assembly GCF_000741045.1). Lineage (NCBI taxonomy): Eukaryota > Viridiplantae > Streptophyta > Magnoliopsida > Fabales > Fabaceae > Vigna > Vigna radiata. The sequence goes on along the minus strand of NC_028357.1, from coordinate 50,382,859 downwards.
CCATTTGATACAATTTGAAGCAGTTGCTTTGACTTTGCCGAAACCACCCTTGGAACCTGAATTCTTGTTCTTGTCTGTTTCCTTTTGAGATCTTGTCACATCATCTTCCATGGCACCAATACCACCAGCACCCCATTGATCTGCCCAACTTGGAGCTTCGCTTGCCATCTTTGCCTGATGCCATCACCATAAAACAACCTTAAACCTTTCAGATACCAAGAGACAAAAAAATCTCAACAAATCATTACTACAGAACAAATCTATGGAGATGAAACTTATAAACATTAATAGTTTTCTGAAGTTATAGCCAATCTGATCTTATGCTCAACGAGGGAATAACAAATTTAAGTACTTCCCTTCAAAATATATTACAGCACGTGATCATGAATTCATAAAAATTGCAAGACATAGCTAATAAAACTGGGGAATCTTTGAAATCCAGAAATACTTGACAAGTGCCTGTGGTGAAAACTTGAGACAGAAAAGCTTAAAGACAGGAGCAATACCTCTAAATGGATGACCGAGATTTTGATGCAGAAGAATGGTTGATGAAAGAAAGACTTGAAATTTAAAAGGTATGGAAGGAGGAGTGAAGGAAATGATATATATATATATTGAAAGGAAAATGTGATGTTACATTGCTTTTCCTTTTCCTAATTTATCTTTATCTTTTCATAACAGGACTTGACAACTCACCTATCTGTTTGAGTATTCCCATCTGGTTAAGCAAACTATGTGCGCCATCTTTCCTAGTTTTTCTTTTTATTTTTAAATAAATACTAAACCTTATCACATAATAAGGTTTAGTATTTGCTCAGGCTTGGTATGGTTTGAGTTTTCTATCTTGTCAATTCTCATCCAACGTTGTTGGACACTTTAATCAAGAATCTTTCATTTCAGTTTTCTATACTTGTGTTTTTATTTTTTATAAAAAGGTATATAATTACTGTTTTTGTGGGGAAAAAGATATAAAGAACATGTATTGATGAAAGAATGATTAGGGTACAATGAACACTAGTCTAGTATCCTCTTAGACTACTAGTATCAACCCCCTTTACTGGTTTATCTTTGTTGCTTTAAACATTTTCTGGCTGTGAAATAATGCAGTAGTAGCTGTGGTAGTTCCCTCTTAATGATTGGATCCAAGCAACCATAGGTGTGGTCCAATGCTGCTATAAACAAAGCTTTAAAAAGAAAAAGAAAGGTTTATGAAAAGAGAAAAAGAATAAAGATTGCATAACATGCTAACGTCTTCTGTACGAATGAGTCTCTATTTATCCAACATTAAACTAAAGTGATGCTAGCTCAACCTTCTTTCATAATAAATAATAAATTAAAGGTTTAAACCATTCAATCGTCCCTATTTTTGGGTCACTTTCCCAATTTCATCCCCCTCTTATTAAAACTCCCAATTTGGTCCTCAAAAGAGTCAATTTCAATCAAATTAACCCTTTCCGTTAAAAGTTAAAATTTTAGACAGCACAGAGGATGAAGTGTTGATGTATACACAGGTGGCCTTTGTAGTGATGAGATCTGATGAAACGTGGCATTTGAAAAAAAAATAGAATTTAAAATAGATTGTTAAATTAGGGGATTAGGGTTAAATCTGATTGTTAAATTGATCGCGTCAGTGGCTGAGATGGAGATCTGGAGAGATTGCGTTTCGAATGAAATGGATGGAAGAAGCGATGCTGCGCTGGGTGCGTGGTTTCCGATCACTGTTGAAGTCGCCGACGGCGTCTCTGGTGGCCATGAAAAGGTGCAGCGGGGACTGGTCCTGGATGCATATGTGCTTGCACGTGAAGAAGGAGAAACTTTGGAAGTTTTTTTTTTTCATTATTATTTGCACCTTTCGCATCCTCAAATTTATTGTTCACACCTATGTTTAAATCTCTTTATTCTTTTTGGTTTGCTGCCATGGAGTCACCGGCGGCATCTCTGGTCGCCATGGAGTCACCGGCGGTATCTCTGGCCACCATTAAATTTACTGTTCACACCTTCGTTTAAATCATTTTCTTCTTTTTGGTTTGTTGTTACAGACTATGTTTTTATGTTCTGCTGATACTTTTTTTTATTTAGGGGATTAGGGCATTTGACAACTAGTTGATCCTCAGGCAAACTGGGTTGTATCCTCTCTGTTAATGACTTCGCACAAACTTCCGATGCTCTTTCCTCTCAGTTTTTCACTTCAAATTGAACCCAAATTCACTTTAATTTAACCCTAATCCCTTAATCAGATTTAACAATCTATTTTAAATTCTATTTTTTGTCAAATTCAACGTATCATCCAATCATTGACACGTTTCATCACTACAAAGGCTACCTGTGCATACATCAACACTTCATCCTCTGTGCTGTCTAAAATTTTCACAGCGTTAACTTTTTCCAACGGAAAGGGTCAATTTGATTAAAATAGACTCTTTTGAGGACCAAATTGGAAGTTTTAATAAAAGGGGGATGAAATTGGGAAAGTGACCCAAAAATAAGGACGATTCAAGGATTTAAACCTAAATTAAACTACTTACCTTTGCACTTGAGAATCATAATCTATTCTTCAAGATTATATGTTCTCATGTTTTTTCATAAACAAAAATTTTAAATCACCATTAAACTATATATTTTTGTTTTATTTCAATTGATTTCTTTATCTAGTATTGAATTTTCAATCATTCTTTTCACGGTGGTTGATTTTTTGTAGTTACATTTCCCGTTGGTCATAAAAAACAACAATGAATGAAGTCTCATATAATATATACTTATAACATTATAAAATAAGAAATATGAGCACCTACATGTTGTGATTATAAAAGTATTTTACATTCCAAAAATTATCAAACACAACATCATTATGTTCTTGTGCTCTTAAAAAAGAAAATTTACTTGAGAACAAGCCTTACCCATTTTAATTATATGAATTAATGGTTACAAATTAAATATAATGATAAACTATTAATCATATAAACTGATATAATTTTAAATTTGATGATAGTTTCTGATTAAAAAACTTAAATGATAATTGTACAAAGTAATTATTATTATTATTTTAAATAAACATAAAAAAAATATTGTGGTTAAGACCAAGAATTGTAGAATTTTAGAGGTCAAAGAATAGAAATTGTTTTCTAGGACCCAACTCATCTATTATAACAACACATAATATATTGGTGGAATTGAGCAACCAATAATCCTTAATGCTACCTAAAGGTGGAAAAGAATAAGACTAGTGCACTAGATATAACCAACCATATCAATTCAAATTTAGAGTACATCAAGAAATAATTTTAGACAAAATGTAGAAATTTATAAGATACAAATAAAGTTATAATAAAAATTAAACATAAAACAATACTTAGATAATTCAGATATTGTTAAAAGCAATTGTACAAATATATTGACCTATAGATGACTTATCACTTAAGATATAGATAAAATTGTTTTGTTACAATTAAAATCAATTAAACATCTAAATTATATAAACATGTTTGTAATCAAGCTTAAAGAGAATTGAGTCCTAATTAGATTGATCCTAATGAAAAATCCATAGAGAAAATTATAAGTATAGATCAAATGTAGGGTTTTTAACACATTAATTATGTTTTTGTTATAACATTAATTGTTTTAACTAATTGAACCTGAATTGACTTTAACATTTAAGTATCTTTAGCAAGTATTCATTGATTAGTTGACCAACATGAAGATGACCAAATTGAATTGTGAAAACTAGAAAATTATATTAAATTGATGTTCAACTCTACACTTGAAACATTTTAACACTTATTGTGGGGTCGAGCGAAAACTCTTTAAGCTCACATGGTAACTAGTTGGAAAATGGGTGTAACATATCGAAATATGTATTAAACAATCAAATGGATCCAAGGTAAATGATGTGAAAGATGCAAAGACAAATGGATGAGATAAAGAGTATAATGAAAAGATAAAGGTATTGTGAACTTAGAATGTGATCATTTAACAAGATAAGAGTTGATAAAAATCCTGTGACATCCACCTCGACCCTTTAGGAACAAATAAAATAATTTTGGGAAGAACGAGACAAAACCGTTCAACGAGTAGTTGATACGATTAATCTACTCTTGTTCATTGCGAAGATCATGGAAAATCTTTATACTAACTATTGAAGAATGCTTGTATTTAACCAACATAATGGATTTACTTACCTACTAAATATGTTTTGATATTAAATCAATTCAAATTAGACCGATAAAATAAATTAATATTATAATAAAAATATAATTGATGTGTTAACAACATATATTTAATTTATATTTATAATTTTTTTTAATGAAATTTTGATTAGGATCAATCTACATGATTATAACTCAATTTTCTTTTAAATCTAATTATTGATTTGTTTATGTAATGTAGATGTTAAACTAATTTTAATTATGATTGATTGATTTTTTTTTTATAAAAACTGAGTCACATTGTTGTCGTTGTTACGTATCGTTGGAAAAATACATTGTAATAATAATTATAATATTTTATATATTTGCCCGTACAGATTAAATTGTGATAAAAAAATCATATTATAATTGAAAATGTAGAAAAATAATCTTAGAAATTTACGTTGTTAGTATCCTAAAATATCTCCCAAAAAAAACTGGACAAAACATTATCCCTTCTCTTAGAAACGTCGATATACACCTAGCTAAATGAGTCTACTATAAAAAGGCTGAATTCAAATTAATAGTTACACGTCACAATAACTTAGTGACTCATTTCATTTTCTCTCTCTCTATCTCTCTTCTTTCTATTTCTCTGAAAAACATAGACACCAACCACTTTTCTTCACCTAGAAGCTTTAAGATACCCACAATTTCCTTCCTTGCTGCAAATTTCTGATAAAGAGGAAGTGACTTGATTTGGTTTATGGATTAGTTTACTTGTAGTTTAATTCTGATTATCTATTTTAAATTTGATGAGATAGAAGCACTATTGTAGAAAAATTAAATTGAATATACAAAAACTTAATTATTTGATTGAATTGCAAGAAATCTAATCAAGAGATAAAATCAGATTTGTTTCGGGTTGTGAGATCAAGAAGTACTCTTTTACATTTAATTACGTGTTTTTCTTTGTTATTTTTTATTTTAGTTATCGTTATCTTTTGTGTTCTTGATTTAAACTTTAGACTGTACAGTGATGTATTTGTCAAATACATTCTGATGTTTAAATTAATTACAGAATTTGATCGTTATCATAATATAATATTAGTTTTACAATAAATATAAATATTTATCTTTTTACCTTACTATATGTTTTATAGATAATTTTGTGGGACCGAGAGACTAACTTTCTGACGTGATTTTATCGTTTTCCATGACTTGAATCGTGTGCTCCACTTGTTATTGATCGTTAGGTAGACTTCAATCTTGATTGAGGGGAGAGGTATTTGAGAGTATGAATTGAATGGAAGTAGACCCTGAATGGAACATACCTAGCTTTAGGCCTGACTTTGTATTTATAAGTCATCTTATGGATGTAATCTGATACAAGCTCAATAAAATATAAACAGAATTATCTTAAAATTCGGTTGATTGCTTATAAATAGTTTTATCAATATCTTTAATCAGATATCTTTAATCATTATGCTATTATTTGGACCAATTACTTATTGGACCATTAATGCATTGGTTATACTATACACTATTTATAAGTTTTGACATGAAATTTTAATTAAAATCAACTTAATTATGATCTAATAGTTCATAAGTATATTTTGTCTTTGTTAATCATGTAAGATTTATTAAAAGTGATTTATATTGTATTTATCTATCTACCATTCTTGAAACATAAATTAAAAGGGTATAATATATATGAGTCCCTCCAAGTTTATTTGAGAAAAATGTTCAATTTCGAAGAAATTGACCAATTACAAAGTTTGTGTTATCGGTATCATGGGTTGCAACAGAACCCTTTTATTCTAAATTATTTGTTCATCAGATGAAGATGTTTTATCGACCATTATACAGATTTTTTTTCAATTTTTTCTTTACATCTCACACCTACCAACTCTCTCTCTTTCCACTTTTTCATGCTTATCAAATGAAACTTAAATTTCACTTGTACTATAAAAATAAATCTCACCGCTGTTATTAATTTTCTCAACTAATATGAGCTGTAATTATATGTATGCATTGTCACAACATTTAATGAACTAATAAAATTTGTAAAAAATAAACATTTCAATGGTAAAAACATGTAAAAAAAAAGACTTACGTGGTGATATTTACAAAAATTTGAATGATGAATATGCAATTAAACCTAAAACAAAAATAGAAATAGTTTTATAGTGTGTGACATGACCTGCACACTTTTATAATTATTAGAGTTGTTTTGAAACGTCAATTTTGGTACATTTATTATACTTTTTAACCTTCTCTTTTCATGATTTTCAATTAGTTAACTAACTAAAAATGTATACAGATTTAATTTTACTAAACTTGATAATTAATTTTTGTATATTTTCTTTTAAATAGTAAAAAAATTTATGCCAAATCAATGACTTAAAACATATTATATATACATATATTATAATTCTTATACTATTTTTTTGTATGGTTTCATCTCTTATATTTTTTTGGCATTATCTTTAACTTTCTTATATCAAAGATAATTTCGTTTTAATTTTTATTGTAAGTAATATTATACACCAATATATCTTATCATTAGGTTTTTACAGTTTTTAATATTATAAAATTTCATATTAAACATTATTTTTTTGTTAAAGACAAAACTGACCTTCTTTTATATGTGAATAATTTACATTAAGTGATAAAAAATATAATTCAAGTTAAACTTACAAGCTTTGTTAACTTAACAAACATAAGTTTTTTTATCATATTGTCAATTTTTTAAAAGTGTATCAGTAAATATAATAATAGTTGTATGATTATATTTGTTTGCAAAATTTATTTATAATATTAAAAGTTGTAAGAAAACTCTAAATTCTGACCGCATATGTAATTTATATCTTTGAAATAAATTATTAAATTAATTATTTAGTTTATTTTTTAAGTATAATTATTTAAAACATTATATATATATATATATATATATATATTAAAATTAATTTTTTTAAATATGATTTACTCATATATTAAATCATAAAAATTATGTTAGGAAAAAAGTTTTATAATAATTATTAGGATTAAACATATTTTTTATTTCCAAACTTTCTCCTAAAGAGCTTCTCTCTTCCATGGAACTGTTTTTTCTCCTCATTGCATCACATTGAGAAAGAGACAGTAGGAGTAGTGGGAAGGAAAGGCTGTGGTGACCATAGTCAGAGCCTCAGCCAGAACCACAAGAGTATTTTATAAAATATAGAGGCAAAATACAGTTATAATGAATAGTTTGAAAAAAAAAAATATTCTGACATTTTGGAAAATCCAAAATAAAAATATTTTGTTGTTTTAATTTAACCACATATTGAGATGAGGAAATTTATAAAAAGATCTAAAATAGTGAAAAGGTGGAGAATGACTTGTGAATTGGAATTTTGTTGCTTTTGAAGTATTGTTTCTGTTAATCATGCCCTTGGGAAAGATTCGTGTGTTGACGAGGGGAGAACAAAAAAGACAATTCCAGAATGTATATGCACAATTTACAAGTTGAAAGAAAAGAATCAATGCATGTAATGATTCAATGAAGACATTAAACAAAACTGTAAGCAAACAAATCAAGCCTTCGCTTCTAAGCATCTTATGGATGATGATGCTCTAACCTATTATAGCTTCTAAGCACTTTCTGAACACCAAAAATTAAAAATATCTATCTATCTACATATTGGAAGCTAAAAACACCTATCCTTCTTATTTAGACTTTCTCACGGACTTGGATTTCTTCATTTTCCGCGATTTATCATCCACACTCGTCCATGTATATCCCACAGGAATAGCAAAAGGGTCCGAATCCAATGTCATGGACTGTTGCTGTTGCTTATTGACGCTGCTACTTCGTCTCAGCCACATTGATGTGGTCGAAGAGGAGCATCTGTTTTCTGCTTTGTTCTGTTGTTGTTCCTCTCCACTGACCAAATGTCTGGGACTGCTGAATGGAGTGTAGAATTGCTCCATAGGTTGCAGCTCCACGAACTTTGTGAAAGTAATCACCACCCTCACTGTAGGGACCACCGGTATACCCACCTGATCACACCAAAACCACAATTATTATTATTTATAACGCCAAACTATTCATCCTCACCATTATCATGTCTCCTACATTTCTATGTCAAAGAATCAATCCTCACAATCTTAGCTGAATGTTGTATCAGTGGCAGACAAATAAGGGTCAACCCCCCGACATTGACTTTGCTGTGGACGTTGGCAGTAAAGGTAGGGTCATCCGCAGTCGATTCACTACACGCCAAACAGATCCAACACCACGTCATCATCGTGTGGGACCATGCTATTGACCTCATATCACTGTTCATCGAAATTATTTCTCATAACTCACAACGTTGGCCCCACCCAAATTCTAAAGGGATTCTTCAACTATGGCCCACAAAAAATAATACCGATGGCCTTAACAAACGGTAAAGCCAAAATAGAATCTGAATTTTAAAATAATTTACTTATAAAAAGACTAAAAATGATGATACTATTCCCATGATGCCCTTACCTTAACGGGGAAAGTTCCCGACGGGAACGTGGTAGTGAGTATCTCTCTGAGCCTCCTGACAGCCTTCACCTTATTGGCGAGAATGTCGAGTAACGGCAGTAGCTCCTCCGTCTTCAACGGAAACTGCTCCGTTAGCCACACCGATGGCCGTAAGCTTCTAACGAACTCTTTTTCTTTGGTCTGTGGCACAGTCACGCTTGCGGAAGATCTCCGCGGAGGTGGGGCAGTTCCGTACGTTAGATCGACGCTTTTCCTTCCCATTGGGACCCATTCTCTATCTTCTCGGACAAAACTACTGTGTCTTCTCTTGTCTGGCATGGGAAACCCGAAATTGGGATTCTCCGCAACAAGAAAACCGTCGTCGTCTTCGTCCAGTTCCAACGGCAGCACCTGCTCACTCCCTGCCACGTCAGACTCACAGCCAGCAACTTTCCTCGACCGAAAACTGAATACCACGTTATGCATTTCGTACACCTTCGCCTTCCATTCTCCCACGCTCTCTGTTTTCTCTTGCCTTCGCCAATTCGTTCTGCCTACAAGCTCTGCCTTCGTCACGTCCATCCCAGGACGATACACACTCGTCTGCGAACAGAATCCGGCGACATCGGACTCGTTCATCGGTCCGCCTGCGTTCTCAAAGGCATCGAAGATTTTGCGGTCGTCCCGGTTGAGAACGAGAAGCGAACCGGGAGGGACGTCATGCGAGTGATCTCCGTCTCCGAGGAAGAGGAAGCTCTGGTCAGCGCGCTGGATTTTGAGACCGTCGAAGCCGGCGAGGGAAGTGTCAGCGCGGAGGTTGCCATCGCGCTTCCAGATTTTGTAGGTGTCGGAGGGGGCGATCTTGCCGACGAAGGGAATGACGGAGCTCTCGAAGTGGAAGGAAATCTCCATGTAGAAGTCGCGCATGCGGCGGAGCGCGGAGATGACGCGGGGGAGGCGGCGGCGCCACTTGGACCAGGCATTGCGGTGGTGGAGGCGTAGGAGGACAAGCGCAATGTCGGAGGCGCGGCGGCAGAGAGCCTCCTGCAGGGCGTTCCAGCCAGCGGCGTTCTGGAGGGAGACATCGGCGCCGGCAGTGGCGAGGGCACGGGCGGCGAAGAGGTCGTTGAGGCGTACGGCTAGGTGGAGAGGCGTTTCTCTGTAAGGAACGTCGCGACGGTCGAGAAGAGCGGAGATCTGATCAGCGATTTTTTCCTGCGCAAGGGAATCGGATTCGGTTTGGATTAGAGAAGGATCGGGGAGACGCGGGAGCGAGGAGATGATTCTGGAGAGAGTGGTGTGATCGGCCAAAACGACAGCGTGGTGGACTGGACTGTGACCGTAATTCTGGGATTTTATGATGGGAGGACTGCTCGACTTTGCCATGCTTTGAGATGAAGCTTTTACTAGTGACAGGATTATGTGATGTTATGTTATGTTATTCGGAATGAATGAAGGGTATTATGGTCCGAATGCAGAAGGCACGGCTTTTTGTAAAAAGAGATACTCCTTCACCTGTCTCTTTTGTCCTTTCATATTCCTTAGCCTTTTTCCACTTTCACACTCAACACACCTTCCATTCAAACTTCACTTCCCATCCCCCCCAACCCATTCTATATATTTTACATACATTACAACATACATTCAAATCATCATTTTCAACCAACTTCTCTTATCTTCTACCCAGTTCAAAGTGCTCCACAACAATATTCAACATCATTATATTCAAGTCAATTTCATTTTTCCTTTTTTAGTACTTTTTTATTATTTATTTTATTAGAGTCATTCCATTAATCAGATCAAATGTACACTAATATCGTTACTTTACTCACTTCTTATTTTGTTAGTTCATTTTTAATTTTTGCCAAAATCATCTCAATGACTCTAGTTAGTCTTCATTTCATAGAATCTAAGTCGTGACCTTAACGGTATCTCTGTATCAATGAGTAAACAAAACGATGAAAGGAGGTTTTGGATCCGCTTTTTTATGACTTGGGTGCACATGGATTTGCACTTGATTTTGTTTTTTTTTAACATTTTGATTTTTGGATCTCTCCGTTATTAGGGAAAATTTAAAATTTTTTATATCATAATATCATTGTAGAAATTCACTTATAAATATCAAAATTAGTAAAATAAAAAAAAATCCGATTAAATTGTTTCTAATATTTATAATGCAAAAACTTTGATTAACTTAAGTCTTTTTCTTGCGCCTCTATCATGCATTTGAAGCATATGCAACATATGTTTCCATATAACCAAAAGTTATACGATCATCGCAAGACATACACAACCACAAACACAAACAAATATGAGTAAGCTACCATAACACAACCAATAACAATAAAAAAATGTACAAGATAACTAAGCACAACTTAATAATGATACTATTCATCTACAATGTTACTCATACTCACATAATTGTTTCTATACTATGAACATAATCAACATCCTTGATAACTATAACATGACTATACCCTCACATCATCATTTCCCATCACATCGTCATCATGAAACAACATTTCATATACCTCCATCAAAACTAACCTCTTCATGAATCATTCATCGTGAATCACACCATGAGTCTCCACAATATCACAACTCCATAGTGAAAAGAATTAGTCACACTCCACCACACCTCCCCACAAGTCCCCTGTAGCCCCTCCTACAGGTCTGCTCGAGTAGTCCCACCTACTTGGATAAGGAACATGTTTCCTGCCACACAAGGACAGAGCAAACACCATCACCCCCCATACAAGGAAGGCTCAATACTCGAGCACTCCCTTTTCGCATACAAGGCCACAGGAAGTTATTATCTCGACCGATCGATAGTCTCAGGCTTTACTAGGTACAAAAAGCGGACCTATTCCTCACTCTTATGCTCATCGATCAACCACTCGTTCACGTACAACTCCTACACTCACCCATTCCACTTCCAACACTCACTCATTTCAATCATCAGTATCTAAGTGCTCAATAAAAATACAATGTACTCAATAGATTCCACTCGAACAATAAAAAACAAAATATATTTCAATAACAATCCAAAATAATATATCCTTTATTATTTTAATCAAACATTAAAATCAAATATTCAATTAATCAACATAAACACCACGTGAGTTCTACTCCAACAATAAATCAAAATAAATAAATAAATAACATTTAATAATAAACCAAAAATAATAAAACATTTATTGAGCTAATTAAAAATTATAATCACATTATTTTTCTTCATTGTCAAATTAAAATTAGTAAATAATTTAATATTATAACTAATAATTATAATCTCATTATTTTCATTTTTAAAATCAATTAATATTCATTTCATATTTCCAATTTCATAAACTATTAATTAATTGATTTTAATTCCCATTATTTTAATTTCAAATACATAATCTTTTTCTTATCATTATTTTTGGACCCTAGAGTTTCGATTTCCAAATATATTTAAAATTTCATTACTTTTTCTTTATCCCTTACCTTTTTTTTTTTGTTTTAAAGGTTGTCTCAACGATTCTAAAAATCTGAGTTTCACAAAGTCCAACCATGGGTCTGCGCAGGCCCAACCAGGTTCAATCCGCACCGACCCACGGCCCACTGCCATTCAGTCTGAACCTGTGCTTGTACTCTCTGGCCACCTCGAAGGTGGAAACCACCATCGTCAGACCCAATGCCGATCGAAACCAAGCACTCAACCTCCGATCACACGAAGAGCCAAAACCCCAGATATTTAACTCGAACACCCTACACTCAAACCCTAAGGTCATGAACTCAAAACAGGAACCTCATTCTCAAAACAGAATCTGAAAGCCAGAACCCCAACATCTCGATTGGTTCCAAAACACAATTTCTGAAAACAAGAACAAAGCTCTTAAAAGAGAATTCCCAAATTAGAAGAACAAGATCAGAAACCCCAATTTGCAATAATAGATTCCAAAACCTCCAAAATTCCCAATTTCAGAAAACCCTAATCAGAAACGCGAATCAAGAATGCAGCCCATTCTGCTACCGTCACAGGTTGCTTCAAAAGAGGGAGCTTCCGTGATCCCGATCACCACGAGAACGCCGAGGAACCGAGCTCCTCGCATTGCTTAGACGCTGGAACGAACCTCCCTGCCAGAACGACCAGAAAAAGAGGATAGGAAAGGAACCTCCCTCCTACGAAACACAAACCCAGACAGAAACGAGAAAAGCGAAACCTCCTCCTTTGCCTTGCAAAAACCCGAAACCAAAGCCAGAAAACGAGACAAAGAACAACGTCTCTCTTCCTGTGAGACGAAGCAGAAGAGGAAAAGAGGAAAGAAGCCTCCATCCTTGCGGTGAAAACTTGAACAAGGCGGAAGAGAAGGAGGAAACCCTCCCTGGACTACGCGAGACCCACGACGACACCCCAGCGCTGGGTCTGTCGAGAGGAACCAATAGGAGATTCAATTAAACGTAGGAAAATTTTAGTGGAGAAAGAATTTAATTAGGATCCAATTAATTTAAAGTCTAACAATACTAAATTCTTAATTATAATTAGATCAAAAATCTGATTCCTAATATAATTTTAATTGTCATTAAAAAGGAAAGTCGTTACTGCTCGTAATTTCTTAATTATAAAAGAAAAATTCAATTTTTTATAAATGATTAATTATAATTGAAATGAAACTATAAATCCTAATATTTATAGTTTTCTTTAAACCATTATTCAAATATTTATTTGTGCAAATTAAAATTATGAATGCACATGAACAAAAATCAAGGAAACATTTTTCATGTTAGAAAGATTACATAATCTCATAATTCTTCATACAATCACACACTTTAATAAATCGTTCAAAACATTTAAAATTATTATTCATCAAATAAATAAATAATTATTTAAGGTAAGCTTCTCATACCTTAGTTAATTATAGAACATCAATCAATAATAGGTTTCCACACTTCTGCTATATCTTTTTAAAAAAAATATTTTTCTTCTTCAAAGAAAGTTTTTGTTTTATCATATTATATGTTATCTTTTTCTCCATTCTTAACGTTCTCTCTTTTTCCTTTGTTTAATAAAACTCCTTTTTATTCTTATTTTTATTTTAAATAAATTATATTATAATTAAAAGAAACTACTAGTAGTGCTTCCTATAATATTTCAAGTGATTTAAAAAAAAAAACATAACATTCTACCTTTTTTTTTTTAATTTTCAACTTATATTATTTGAAGTACTTTTCTTTATTTTCTACACCCTTATTTATAACTTTCACACCTCAATTACAAAATGAAAAGAACATTCTCGTCCTTAAGAAAATATAAATAAAATCAAACAAATGTTTCACATGAACCTTTCTTCAGGATCTGAACTCTCTTACATTCAATCCTAAATAAACATTTTTAGCAACAAGCCAACACATCACACTAGAATATAACACATCACAAATTTAACAATCAAACAACATGCGTTACACTTATATCAACATAATAAATAAATAATATAGAACTTTATGTTCTTCTCAAGACTTGCACACTAACTGAACTATACAACACCTTGTAAACTCTTGCAGATTTCAATAAAACATACTTAAGACTTATCTATAAACTTTACATTTTCTCGGGTCTTACACTTTTTGTGTTATATATTTCATATTATGAATAAATTTGACTTTTGTTTCTTATTTTAAAATTAAAGGATATTCTATTAAAGGTTAAAGAGAGTAAAATTTAAATAGAAAGCCAATGATACCAAACTGATATATTTATTAGTTTTTTTAAGTAGAGTAGATATGTACTGGTTGAACGAGTTTATATTTATTGAATGAATATAATAATAGTTAATTAAAGTTTTAGAGAGAATTTTAGACTATACATTTGTTCGATTAATAATCTTACTTGGATAAACTTACTGGATATGACTTTCTTAAGAGTTTGAATTGTTGGACAAGTAGTATTAATGTTGGATGAAGAATATTTTTTAAATATCTAAAAATTTAATAGATAATTGGGTCACTGAGTAAATTGATGAATTTGAAGGAATTTAACAGTAAATTAATTGTTGTTTGTTTGAAGGGATTTGGAGATTAGTAAATTTAAAAATAAAATTTATGTGAAAATTAGTGTAAAATTTGACCGATGTGACATATAAAAAAATTGTTTAATTGGTAAAAATTAAATATTATCAAAATAACTTTAGTAATAAAAGTTATATAAAATTGTAATTGTTAATATTATATATAATTGTAAAAATTACTATAAACAGAAAAAAATAAAATTTAATTTTTAACATGATAAAAAAGTTTTATTATTATCATTATTAAAGGTTATTATTATTATTATTATTATTATTATTATTATTATTATTATTATTATTATTATTATTATTATTATTATTATTATTAAGGATTGTTTTATAATTTTATTTCTCATTCCTCAAATCCTCTCATCTGAGGAGGGATTGATTTTTAACCATCATTCTTAAAATTTTTACTTAAAAATCCACACTAATCACCTCAACTGAACACTTTCAATTTCTCTTTTTCTTCGTCACAAAAAATAATCTTCCAAGTGAATACTGTATAAATAAAATGTGAACTCATATATATATATATATATATATATATATATATATATATATATATATATATATATATATATATATATNATATATATATATATATATATATATATATATATATATATATATATAAATAAAAGATACTATTTAGAGAGCATGTGATCTAGATATTTTAAGATTGATACAAATATAAAGAAAATTTGATTTATTTATGATCTGTAGGAATGAAAAGAGTCTTTTATATTTTTATGAAGCACAAAATATGATGTTTTGACAATGGTTTATATAATATATGAAAATATACGTAGTTAATGTGTGAGGAGTTTTTGAATTCAGACTTTTGTTGTAAAATATTATTAGTGCAACGTCATTAACTTTTTGCAACGTTATTTTAGAAGTTGGTTTTAAGACGTTGGGTGACAACGTTTAAAATCCAACGTTTAAAATTTTGCAACGGTCGTTTCTTTTCATGTTTATAAATATAACATCCCCAAGCTCTCCCTGCCATCGCTTCTCCTTCAAGTATCTCTTACCCTCCCTTCAATTTCTGGAATCTCCTCGCCGGTGGCAGTGGCAGTTTCTGGGTTCGTGACCCCAAATCCTCCATCACTGGTGGCGCTGGCGTTGAACTCTGGCCCCGCAAAATTGCCACTGCCACTTTCTCCCTTCAAGACCGTCAAGACTGCTGTTAATTTGGTAAATTTTCCTTTTCTTGTCCCTCACTCTTTTCTTCTTTTATTTACTATAGACCAAATCAAATTATTCTCCCTCACCCTCCTCATGTTAGGCATCCTAAATTGACAACTCCTACTTTTCTATAACTCGGATTTCTTCACGGAAACAATATTAAAACATCATGCAATAGTTCACCTTTCTTCATACTTCTTTTTTATTTCTGCTTTTATATTACGGGCATCTTCTTCTTTTTTTTTTTTTAACAGTTTCATAGTTACCTTTTCCCCCCTCCGATGAACAATTTCATCAATTTATTTCAAACAGATCAATATTGTATGGTTATATATTATTTTGTTGAAAATTGATAAATTTTATATTGTTGTCCGATCTTACATTTTGACTGACCCATACCATAATATATAATGATTATTAGCTTAACTTTGACAATTTATGGTGAAAAAGTTGTTCGTTTTTTTATCACATGTTTAATGATCCAATTTTCCACAACCCCCTTTTCTTGACAAAAAGCAAATATTAGAAAAACTCTAGTAAATAAAAAAAGTCAGTTTATCTTTTCAAATTTGGAAGTTTTCATTCTGGTTGTAGGGAACATATGTAAGGTTTAGAAACGTCAATTGTTAAAATTTCTTCCTGATATGGTCAAACCCCAAATCCTAGCTGATGTTAATGTCTTCCACAAAAAAGATGTAGTGGAAATGTACTTGTAAGTTCTTCATGAATGTTATATTTTTATGGCGATATGTTGGACCCAGATCTATTCTTAAGATAATAAGTCTTATTGTTTATAAAGATTGTAATGAACTGTGGCGATCGATAGGTAGACTACCCTTAAGATATAATATTCTAATGATAGGTGGAATTTCAAATTACTTATCACATAAATGAGAGTATCTTTGTGGTATTATTACAACTAAATGGAAATAAATACGTAGTTTAGCATAAATTACAAATCTGCCGATTAAATAGAAAAAATTAGGGATATGAACCATAATTTTAGCATCAAAATTATAAGCAAAATAGGTAATTTAAGAGTTGATAACGAGCATGAGTAACATAGGTAATTTAAGAAAGCAACCCTCTGCTCTTGCCTTGTACCTACCTGTTTTCGATCTATAACTTTACTGAGGTAGGATAAAAATGAACTATTTTTATTGATCAGGAATTGTCCACATATTACCATAGAAGCAATTCAGGAGCGAGGTGGGGTAACAAAATTGGTATGATTCTGCTGCCAACATATTACCACAGAAGCAACTTTTCAGATCCTTTAGAATATTTGAAGAGAGCTAAGGCAAAATTGGAGATTTTGGTCCCAAAGAGTTCCACTTCCTTTTTCCTCGTTTTCCTATTTTAGTGGTTTCAACCATCGTTAGTCTTCAGCAAACACAATGCTGTTTTATCTCTATGTTGCAGTTTGCTGGCCTTCTAGATTATATGATCGGAGGCACATGTTTTTAAGGGCAATTCTGCCTTGCCACATGTGTCCCTTGATCTCTGTTTTCACGGTGAATATTGTTGTTGGCTGGTTTTTTGTAATATGCGCGCTGATTTTGAATATGGTGTGAGCTATATATGCTAGAAGGGGCAGACATGCAGGTGGTGGCCAAGTGCACGTGACACCACCCCCACCCGGGCACTGGCGAAGGGATAGGACGAATCGAACATACACAGGAAAGAGAGGGATCTAGAGACGGTAGGAAAGTGTGTGGGCGTTACAAATGGTATCAGAGCCTAGCCTCCTAGTATGTGGTGCAAGAGGCATGTGACAAGGCGGGGAGTAATCGCCGGTGCAAGAGGCATGGTGTAGGGGGACAAACAAGTAACGACTCCTGACAGGCTTATCCAGTGGAAGGATAGCTTAAAGGAATTAATTTGGCTACTCATATCAACAAATGCATTTGTTTTTCGGTAGCCTAACTCATAAGTACTCCATGGTTAAGCGTGCTTAGCCTAGTAATTATGTGAAATACTGAGATGTTTACACAGGCAAAATTAGTAAAATATATAAATTTACTAATGCGTTCATATATAACAAGATTAAGAAAAATTCTTTAAACAGTTATCATCAGCAACGACGAAATGTTTTGAAGCAACGACGAAATGTTTTGAAGCAACGACAACGGCCTGTTTATCTGCTAACACCCTAACACGCAAGGGATTATACGTATTTTAAATTTTGAACAGACGTATTCTCTGTTGTTCAGTGTTTTTATTAGGATACTTTTTATTAGGATACTTAAACAATATTTTTTTTTACAATATTTGAACATAGTTTATGTGAGTGGTCCAAAGTTACTTGAGACTCACTTTCTTCAAGGCAACCAAACATGCTTCAACTCCTGTTTTTTTTTGTCCTGGCTTCTTTTTTAAGAAGTAAAAAAAAAAAAACACTCAAAAGGTCAGATGAGAAAGTAATTTTGAAATGAGAAAATATGAAAATTGATTTCGCGTTGTGTCATCTCTCCTCTCCTCTCTCTCTTGTCGGCATTTCACTCTCTTTACTAGATAATTCAAATATTTGTAATGCCAAATAAAATCCTTTTAAATATTTAAAGTATTTGATTAAATTAGTATTGACATAATATGAAAAATGAAAAATTATAGAATTTCCAATCATTCACTTCCTCTCATTTTAAATAAAATAAAAGCTAAATTGAAGATAACAAAATTAAAGAACCACATTAAATAAATTTCAATTTTTAAGAAAAAACCATTAAACCTAAAAATAAATATAATTTTATCTCAAAGAGAAACTAATGTTAATAATTATTTTACATTCAACTTCAAATTAGAATATTAATTTAAAGGAAGTCACATAGGAAACATAAACAATCACTAAACATATATTATATTTATAATCATATTTTTGGATTTTATTTGCTTGTCCCCGAACCCTTACCTCTTTCATTCCTCTCCATCTTTTTTCTCTTTCATCTCTCTCACTCCAACTTTCTCTCTATTATCATCCTATATGATAGATCAACTGAAAAAAATTAAAAATACTCGTTGTTAAATAATTTACCTTTGTAAAGAGTTGAGTCATTGATGTATTCGCCTTCATGCATAATTTATCATAGTAATGAGTAAGGGTTTGGGGGTTGGAGTAAGAGAAAATGAAAGAGAAAGGATTGAGAGGGATGAGAGAGGTGGGTAGAGTTTCGAGGTTTTTTTTTTTAAAAAAAAATAAAAATTATTTAAATATCCTTTTCCTTAGAATTGATATTTTTGTCTACTATAATCCAGTAATGTACCAACTAAAAAACATAAATGTACCAACTGAAAAAGAGACGTACGCGTTAAAAAAAAATCCTTTTCCTTTGTCAAAGTTCCATAATTTCCTCACACGTTAGAGCTACACAAAGAAATATCCTAACAAAAAAAAAATCTCATAATCACAAACAAACATAGATTCACCTTTTAAGTTACATAGATAAGTTACATAGATAGATATGCGAGTTATATATAACTCAAAACAATACACAAATTAAAAAAAAAAAAAAAGTGAATGATTGGCTAGATGTGATACAATATACATTAACATAATTTTTATATTTAATATTTAAACAGGTCAAATATCTAAAACTAAAAAAGATAAAAACGTTTTGAAAAAAATAAAAACTTTTTTATATAATTAAACTCAATTAATGAAAACTATATCTATAATGTAATTTTTTAAATAATAAAATAATCTAATATCACATTTTAAAAATCAGTAGTACTATTTTGTTTGGTATTCTTTTAAACAATTCACGGTATAAGCTATAATTTATTTAAAAAATCAATAATTGTGTTATACTTACCAATATAACAATGGAAAAGCTCCCCTTTAGATATAATTTTGTTTCTTTCCTACCTACCTCCACAAAACGAAACCTTTGAAAACAAGAAAATATCCTAAGAAAATGTCAGTGTTATGCTTCTTTCTTTGGTATTCTAATTGCGTGAGAATCTAGACAAATGTTAAATTAGACTTAGACCATGTCAATTTCATCCTACCTTGATTTAATTTTGGATTAAATATATTTTTGTTTTCTTTTAGTGAAAATTAAAATTTGTTTCTTTTCAAAACTTTGATTTAATTTAGTTTTCCAACTTTAGAAATGTATGAATTTAGTCTTTTTAACCAAATTTTGTTACCTTTATTTGTAGTTTCAAACGCGTTTCTTAGTTAACATTAAAGCAAAAATATGTCAATGCAAACAACCCAAATATTATCATGAAACCTGCTTAAAACATCAAATAAATTTAACAAAATTTAGTTAAAGGACTAAATTCATACATTTCTACGATTAGGGACTAAATTAAGACAAAGTTTTAATAAAGGATTAATTCCAATTTTCATTAAAAATTAAGAGACAAAAACATATTTAAATTTTTAATTTTTAATTCGGATCTTTTTTATTGTCCTGGTCTTATTTTGTTTCATAATAAATAGTGTATAAAGAATCTTATAATGATAATAATTAGAATTATATTGATAACTATGTTAAGAATAATTTGAACCACAATTTTGTATTGTTTAGAATAGTAGATTAAAATTAATCCCCACAACTTAACTGCGTCATACATTAAAAGTAACGATTGATATCTATATTTGTATTGAACTTTGACTTAACTATGCACATACAATTATAGTCATAGTCTATCTTTGACTTCATTGACTTACTTCTTACTTTACTTATAATTAATATTTGAAGCTGTTAAATTTGACCTGTTACTGTGTGGTTGTTGAAACATTTGGTAGATTATTTATGCATCCATCTACCCATTGCAAAGCTATTTTTATTTTTATAACTGAATATCTTATAAATAAAAAAACCTTTATGAAAATGTAAAATTTTAATTATAATAAACGAATAGATTCATTTATTTAAAGAATTGAAATTTATAATTATGTAAATATTTTCAAAATATTATTTAAAAAAATATTTTTAAATTATTTTCAAAATTTATAATATGTTTTAAATTATTTAAAAAATTATATATTTTAATTTTTTAAATAACCGAAACTTATATATATTTTGGTTATTTAAAAATCGATTTGTTTATTTTAGAAGTGAAAGATTATAATTATGAAAAAAATTAAAAAATGTCATTAGATTTTAAAATTTCAGTTTTTTTTTAAACTGAAAAATATAAAGTGTTTTGTGTAATAATATGAGAGTAAAAGCACCAAAAAAGTTGTCTATTTGTTACATGAGTTTGACGGAAGTGTGACTTTCTCGAATATTAAGCCAAATATTTTTCATATGTTTATGTCACCGATGTTTGAACTCAAGAAAATAATATTTATTTTTTTATATTGAATGCGATTTACGTAGAGTGTTATAAAAAATAATAAATATTGTTTGAAGAAAAAGAATGGTAATAAACGAGAGAGATATATTTTTTATAATAAAAATGTATATACAAAAATATTTCAAAATAAAATTAAAAAAAAAGTAAAAGTAAAAAATTAAATTAAGATCTATGAAAAACGTTTTAAAATATTTAATAAAAAATATTCCTTAATTAAATGAGTTTTGAAATCAGAAATTGAGTTTGATTGAGATGTGCTTTGAAAATTTTAGGGTTAAATATATTTTTAGTCCCTATGCTTTGGAGCGATTTTGGTTTTAGTCCCTCTTTCAAACTATGGTACAATTTAGTCCTTCAACTCTAGAAAACTCTGGTTTTAGTCCTTTTTACCAATTTTTTTTAACGTTTCAAACGCGTTTCTCAGTTAACATTGAAGCAAAAATGTGTCAAACAGTGTAAACAATCCAAATGCTACAATGAAACGTGCTTGAAACAAAAAATAAAGTTAAAAAAATTTGGTAAAAAGGACTAAAACCAGAATTTTCTAAAGTTAAAGGATTAAATTGTACAATAGTTTGAAAGAGGGACTAAAACCAAAATCACCCCAAAATATAGGGACTAAAATCATATTTAACCCAAAATTTTATTGTATGAAGAGAATAATAAAGTGACCACTATCAAGTCATCTTACATAACTTAGGAGGTACACTTCTTAGTATACATACATAGATATATTTATACATAGATATATTTATACATATATATATATATATACACACACGTCATTTCTGATTTAAATTTCTGCCAGTTTAACATAAGTTTAGCAATTAATACTTTATTTCTATAAACTGTTCTGACGATAAATATATTTATTATTCTTCATTCAGAATATTTTCTATGTTTAAAAAAACTTAAATTTTATTCAATCAAATTCTCACTAAGATAATTTTATTCAATGTAATAATTTTTATTAACAGTGTTTAAATAAAATCACATAAAAAAATTGGACACACACACACACACACACACACACATATATATATATATATATATATATATATATATATATATATATATATATATATATATATATATATATATATACACACACGTCTGTTTT